>NW_028166527.1:5000-13344 GCF_964263955.1 Coregonus lavaretus
CAGAGACAGACCTACAGTCCAGAGACAGACCTACAGTCCAGAGGAAGACCTACAGTCCTGAGACAGACCTACAGTCCAGAGACAGACCTACAGTCCAGAGGAAGACGTAGCAGTCCAGAGACAGACCTACAGTCCAGAGGAAGACCTACAGTCCAGAGACAGACCTACAGTCCAGAGACAGACCTACAGTCCAGAGGAAGACCTACAGTCCAGAGGAAGACCTACAGTCCAGAGACAGACCTACAGTCCAGAGGAAGACCTACAGTCCAGAGACAGACCTACAGTCCAGAAGAAGACCTACAGTCCAGAGGAAGACCTACAGTCCTGTGAGTGTGTGTGTACCTGCAGAGGAAGACGTAGCAGTCCTGTGTGTGGAAGTGTCCAAACTCCTCCTCCGGCAGACGAGCAAACTTCTTCCCCTCCAACACGAATCCTTCCATTCCATCCAAATCCTCATTCCACTCCTCCATCATCTGCTCTGCCTGGAGAGAGAGGAGATGGAGGGAGGGAGGAGGGAGGAGAGAGAGGGAGGGAGAGAGAGAGAGAGAGAGGAGGAGGAGAGAGAGGGAGGAGGAGAGAGAGAGAGGGATGAGGAGGAGAGAGAGGGAGGAGGAGGAGAGAGAGAGAGAGAGAGGGATGAGGAGGAGGAGAGAGAGAGAGAGAGGGATGAGGAGGAGAGAGAGAGAGAGAGGAGGAGGAGGAGGAGGAGAGAGAGAGGGAGGAGGAGAGAGAGGGAGGAGGAGAGAGAGAGGGAGGATGAGGAGAGAGAGAGAGAGGAGGAGGAGAGAGATGGAGGGAGGAGGAGGAGAGAGATGGAGGGATGAGGAGGAGAGAGAGAGGAGGAGGAGGAGAGAGATGGAGGGAGGAGGAGGGGGAGGAGGAGAGAGAGAGGGAGGATAAGATATACCTTTTTCCTGTTACATATATTACTTGATATGATGTTTTTATGGTATAATGATGTCATGTCACAGTATCGTGGGGACCAGGTTAGAGTTACTAGATAAGTGGTGAGGAGACAGAAAATCTACATTCCATTATGTCAAAGGAGATTACTGATGTTTAGGATAGCATGAGTGATGTTTAGGATAGCATGAGTGATGTTTAGGATAGCATGAGTGATGTTTAGGATAGCATGAGTGATGTTTAGGATAGCATGAGTGATGTTTAGGATAGCATGAGTGATGTTTAGGATAGCACGAGTGATGTTTAGGATAGCACGAGTGATGTTTAGGATAGCACGAGTGATGTTTAGGATAGCATGAGTGATGGACAGGATAGCATGAGTGATGTTTAGGATAGCACGAGTGATGTTTAGGATAGCACGAGTGATGGACAGGATAGCATGAGTGATGTTTAGGATAGCACGAGTGATGTTTAGGATAGCACGAGTGATGTTTAGGATAGCATGAGTGATGTTTAGGATAGCATGAGTGATGTTTAGGATAGCACGAGTGATGTTTAGGATAGCACGAGTGATGTTTAGGATAGCACGAGTGATGTTTAGGATAGCACGAGTGATGTTTAGGATAGCATGAGTGATGTTTAGGATAGCATGAGTGATGTTTAGGATAGCATGAGTGATGTTTAGGATAGCATGAGTGATGTTTAGGATAGCATGAGTGATGTTTAGGATAGCATGAGTGATGTTTAGGATAGCATGAGTGATGTTTAGGATAGCATGAGTGATGTTTAGGATAGCATGAGTGATGTTTAGGATAGCACGAGTGATGTTTAGGATAGCACGAGTGATGTTTAGGATAGCACGAGGGATGTTTAGGATAGCACGAGTGATGTTTAGGATAGCACGAGTGATGTTTAGGATAGCACGAGTGATGTTTAGGATAGCACGAGTGATGTTTAGGATAGCACGAGGGATGTTTAGGATAGCACGAGTGATGTTTAGGATAGCACGAGGGATGTTTAGGATAGCACGAGTGATGTTTAGGATAGCACGAGTGATGTTTAGGATAGCACGAGTGATGTTTAGGATAGCACGAGTGATGTTTAGGATAGCACGAGTGATGTTTAGGATAGCATGAGTGATGTTTAGGATAGTGACTTGGGGTAAAGAGTGATGAACATCAAAGACAGGGAGTGCCCATGGAGACCAGATGTATGCCAGTAAGAGGGTAACAGAAGGTATATAAGGTAGAGTGTCTTCTTTGTTCCAAGTTAGTTCGTAGCACCAAGGGGGCAAAGCTCTGGTCATTGTTGTAACGAACCCGGTACCGATCATTAAACATTTGCATTAACTGTCTACAAAGTGTCCTAAGTATATCCTTGCATCCTTGATTCTTCGATACCCGAGAAACTCATAACATCACTGAACAGACGGGACAGTATAGAGGACAGGAAATGAAGGAGCAATGACAGAGGAGGATTTCAACCCTGATTCTGGTAGTCTGGGTCAGGGGTCGGCAACCTTTATGACTGGAAACAATATTACAATAAACAGTGTTGAGGGAGCCGCAGTAATTCAAGACCTTTTCATGTACAATAGCGGCAACATCTGATATTCTGCACCACGGATAGCAGTCGGAATCAAAATTACCACCAAATCTAACGTTCAGGGTCACAGAGCAGAGCAGTGGCTGTGTGGTGACGTTCAGGGTCACAGAGGAGAGCAGTGGCTTCGTGGTGACGTGCAGTGGCTTCGTGGTGACGTTCAGGGTCACAGAGCAGAGCAGTGGCTGTGTGGTGACGTTCAGGGTCGCAGGGCAGAGCAGTGGCTGTGTGGTGACGTTCAGGGTCACAGAGGAGAGCAGTGGCTTCGTGGTGACGTTCAGGGTCACAGAGCAGAGCAGTGGCTGTGTGGTGACGTTCAGGGTCGCAGAGCAGTGGCTGTGTGGTGACGTTCAGGGTCACAGGGCAGAGCAGTGGCTGTGTGGTGACGTTCAGGGTCACAGAGCAGAGCAGTGGCTGTGTGGTGACGTTCAGGGTCGCAGGGCAGAGCAGTGGCTGTGTGGTGACGTTCAGGGTCACAGAGGAGAGCAGTGGCTTCGTGGTGACGTTCAGGGTCACAGAGCAGAGCAGTGGCTGTGTGGTGACGTTCAGGGTCACAGAGCAGAGCAGTGGCTGTGTGGTGACGTTCAGGGTCACAGAGCAGAGCAGTGGCTGTGTGGTGACGTTCAGGGTCGCAGGGCAGAGCAGTGGCTGTGTGGTGACGTTCAGGGTCACAGAGCAGAGCAGTGGCTGTGTGGTGACATTCAGGGTCACAGGGCAGAGCAGTGGCTGTGTGGTGACGTTCAGGGTCACAGGGCAGAGCAGTGGCTGTGTGGTGACGTTCAGGGTCACAGGGCAGAGCAGTGGCTGTGTGATGACGTTCAGGGTCACAGAGCAGAGCGTGACGTTCAGGGTCACAGAGCAGAGCAGAGCAGTGGCTGTGTGGTGACGTTCAGGGTCACAGAGCAGAGCAGTGGCTGTGTGGTGACGTTCAGGGTCGCAGGGCAGAGCAGTGGCTGTGTGGTGACTTTCAGGGTCACAGAGGAGAGCAGTGGCTTCGTGGTGACGTTCAGGGTCACAGAGCAGAGCAGTGGCTGTGTGGTGACGTTCAGGGTCACAGAGCAGAGCAGTGGCTGTGTGGTGACGTTCAGGGTCACAGAGCAGAGCAGTGGCTGTGTGGTGACATTCAGGGTCACAGGGCAGAGCAGTGGTTGTGTGGTGACGTTCAGGGTCACAGGGCAGAGCAGTGGCTGTGTGATGACGTTCAGGGTCACAGAGCAGAGCGTGACGTTCAGGGTCACAGAGCAGAGCAGAGCAGTGGCTGTGTGGTGACGTTCAGGGTCACAGAGCAGAGCAGTGGCTGTGTGGTGACGTTCAGGGTCACAGAGCAGAGCAGTGGCTGTGTGGTGACGTTCAGGGTCACAGAGCAGAGTAGTGGCTGTGTGGTGACGTTCAGGGTCACAGGGCAGAGCAGTGGCTGTGTTGTGACGTTCAGGGTCACAGAGCAGAGCAGTGGCTGTGTGGTGACGTTCAGGGTCACAGGGCAGAGCAGTGGCTGTGTTGTGACGTTCAGGGTCACAGGGCAGAGCAGTGGCTGTGTGGTGACGTTCAGGGTCGCAGAGCAGAGCAGTGGCTGTGTGGTGACGTTCAGGGTCACAGGGCAGAGCAGTGGCTGTGTGGTGACGTTCAGGGTCACAGAGCAGTGGCTGTGTGGTGACGTTCAGGGTCACAGAGCAGAGCAGTGGCTGTGTTGTGACGTTCAGGGTCACAGGGCAGAGCAGTGGCTGTGTGGTGACGTTCAGGGTCGCAGGGCAGAGCAGTGGCTGTGTGGTGACGTTCAGGGTCACAGGGCAGAGCAGTAGCTGTGTGGTGACGTTCAGGGTCGCAGGGCAGAGCAGTGGCTGTGTGGTGACGTTCAGGGTCACAGAGCAGAGCAGAGCAGTGGCTGTGTGGTGACGTTCAGGGTCACAGAGGAGAGCAGTGGCTGTGTTGGGACGTTCAGGGTCACAGAGCAGAGCAGTGGCTGTGTGGTGACGTTCAGGGTCACAGAGCAGAGCAGTGGCTGTGTGGTGACGTTCAGGGTCACAGAGCAGAGCAGTGGCTGTGTTGTGACGTTCAGGGTCACAGAGCAGAGCAGTGGCTGTGTGGTGACGTTCAGGGTCACAGAGGAGAGCAGTGGCTGTGTGGTGACGTTCAGGGTCACAGAGCAGAGCAGTGGCTGTGTGGTGACGTTCAGGGTCGCAGAGCAGAGCAGTGGCTGTGTGGTGACGTTCAGGGTCACAGAGCAGAGCAGAGGCTGTGTGGTGACGTTCAGGGTCACAGGGCAGAGCAGAGCAGTGGCTGTGTGGTGACGTTCAGGGTCACAGAGCAGAGCAGTGGCTGTGTTGTGACGTTCAGGGTCACAGGGCAGAGCAGTGGCTGTGTGGTGACGTTCAGGGTCACAGAGGAGAGCAGTGGCTGTGTGGTGACGTTCAGGGTCACAGAGCAGTGGCTGTGTTGTGACGTTCAGGGTCGCAGGGCAGAGCAGTGGCTGTGTGGTGACGTTCAGGGTCACAGGGCAGAGCAGTGGCTGTGTGGTGACGTTCAGGGTCACAGGGCAGAGCAGTGGCTGTGTGGTGACGTTCAGGGTCACAGGGCAGAGCAGTGGCTGTGTGGTGACGTTCAGGGTCACAGAGGAGAGCAGTGGCTGTGTGGTGACGTTCAGGGTCACAGAGGAGAGCAGTGGCTGTGTGGTGACGTTCAGGGTCACAGAGCAGTGGCTGTGTTGTGACGTTCAGGGTCACAGAGCAGAGCAGTGGCTGTGTTGTGACGTTCAGGGTCACAGAGCAGAGCAGTGGCTGTGTGGTGACGTTCAGGGTCACAGAGCAGAGCAGTGGCTGTGTGGTGATGTTCAGGGTCACAGAGGAGAGCAGTGGCTGTGTTGGGACGTTCAGGGTCACAGAGCAGAGCAGTGGCTGTGTGGTGACGTTCAGGGTCACAGAGCAGAGCAGTGGCTGTGTGGTGACGTTCAGGGTCACAGAGCAGAGCAGTGGCTGTGTTGTGACGTTCAGGGTCACAGAGCAGAGCAGTGGCTGTGTGGTGACGTTCAGGGTCACAGAGGAGAGCAGTGGCTGTGTGGTGACGTTCAGGGTCACAGAGCAGAGCAGTGGCTGTGTGGTGACGTTCAGGGTCGCAGAGCAGAGCAGTGGCTGTGTGGTGACGTTCAGGGTCACAGAGCAGAGCAGAGGCTGTGTGGTGACGTTCAGGGTCACAGGGCAGAGCAGTGGCTGTGTTGTGACGTTCAGGGTCACAGAGCAGAGCAGTGGCTGTGTGGTGACGTTCAGGGTCACAGAGCAGAGCAGTGGCTGTGTGGTGACGTTCAGGGTCGCAGAGCAGAGCAGTGGCTGTGTGGTGACGTTCAGGGTCACAGAGCAGAGCAGTGGCTGTGTGGTGACGTTCAGGGTCACAGGGCAGAGCAGTGGCTGTGTGGTGACGTTCAGGGTCACAGGGCAGAGCAGTGGCTGTGTGGTGACGTTCAGGGTCACAGAGCAGAGCAGTGGCTGTGTGGTGACGTTCAGGGTCAGCAGAGCAGAGCAGTGGCTGTGTGGTGACGTTCAGGGTCACAGGGCAGAGCAGTGGCTGTGTGGTGACGTTCAGGGTCACAGGGCAGAGCAGTGGCTGTGTGGTGACGTTCAGGGTCACAGGGCAGAGCAGTGGCTGTGTGGTGACGTTCAGGGTCACAGGGCAGAGCAGTGGCTGTGTGGTGACGTTCAGGGTCACAGGGCAGAGCAGTGGCTGTGTGGTGACGTTCAGGGTCACAGGGCAGAGCAGTGGCTGTGTGGTGACGTTCAGGGTCACAGGGCAGAGCAGTGGCTGTGTGGTGACGTTCAGGGTCACAGGGCAGAGCAGTGGCTGTGTGGTGACGTTCAGGGTCACAGGGCAGAGCAGTGGCTGTGTGGTGACGTTCAGGGTCACAGGGCAGAGCAGTGGCTGTGTGGTGACGTTCAGGGTCACAGGGCAGAGCAGTGGCTGTGTGGTGACGTTCAGGGTCACAGAGCAGAGCAGTGGCTGTGTGGTGACGTTCAGGGTCACAGAGCAGAGCAGTGGCTGTGTGGTGCCGTTCAGGGTCACAGGGCAGAGCAGTGGCTGTGTGGTGCCGTTCAGGGTCACAGAGCAGAGCAGTGGCTGTGTGGTGACGTTCAGGGTCACAGAGGAGAGCAGTGGCTGTGTGGTGACGTTCAGGGTCACAGGGCAGAGCAGTGGCTGTGTGGTGACGTTCAGGGTCGCAGAGCAGTGGCTGTGTGGTGACGTTCAGGGTCGCAGAGCAGTGGCTGTGTGGTGACGTTCAGGGTCACAGAGCAGAGCAGTGGCTGTGTGGTGACGTTCAGGGTCACAGAGGAGAGCAGTGGCTGTGTGGTGACGTTCAGGGTCGCAGAGCAGAGCAGTGGCTGTGTGGTGACGTTCAGGGTCACAGAGCAGAGCAGTGGCTGTGTGGTGACGTTCAGGGTCACAGGGCAGAGCAGAGCAGTGGCTGTGTGGTGACGTTCAGGGTCACAGAGCAGAGCAGTGGCTGTGTGGTGACGTTCAGGGTCACAGAGGAGAGCAGTGGCTGTGTGGTGACGTTCAGGGTCGCAGAGCAGAGCAGTGGCTGTGTGGTGACGTTCAGGGTCGCATAGCAGTGGCTGTGTTGTGACGTTCAGGGTCGCATAGCAGAGCAGTGGCTGTGTGGTGACGTTCAGGGTCACAGAGCAGAGCAGTGGCTGTGTGGTGACGTTCAGGGTCACAGGGCAGAGCAGAGCAGTGGCTGTGTGGTGACGTTCAGGGTCACAGAGCAGAGCAGTGGCTGTGTGGTGACGTTCAGGGTCACAGGGCAGAGCAGAGCAGTGGCTGTGTGGTGACGTTCAGGGAGAATCCAAGTGAACATACAGTAAATATACTACAGGGGTGATGTTACTTCTCTCCCTCCACAGAGACTGACCGAAAAGGGCTCAGTCTTCCAGCTGATGGTTACACTGCATTACTTCTGCCTCACGCACCAGTTCATGCTGTTACTCATCTCCCGAGTGGCGCAGTGGTCTAAGGCACTGCATCGCAGTGCTCGCTGTGCCACTAGAGATCCTGGTTCGAATCCAGGCTCTGTCGTAGCCGGCCGTGACCGGGAGACCCCATGGGGCGGCGCACAATTGGCCCAGCGTCGTCCAGGGTAGGGGAGGGAATGGCCGGCAGGGATGTAGCTCAGTTGGTAGAGCATGGCGTTTGCAATGCCAGGGTTGTGGGTTCGATTCCCACGGGGGGCCAGTATGAAAAAAATTAAATATGTATGCACTAACTAACTGTAAGTCGCTCTGGATAAGAGCGTCTGCTAAATGACTATAATGTAAAAGCAGCTAATAATAACCCAATCCTACGGATACACTTTGTAGCGCGAGTGGACAGGTCGGGAGAGACAGGGTTTCACGGCTTAGAAAAGGGTTGAATAAAGGGTTGACATGTTGATGATGAAGAACAGCAGCTCTTTGCTGTATTCGTTGACAGTCTCTCTCTAATCACGGTTTCGGTAAATGACACAGCATCAACTTCACTGTGGGCTGCTGGAGGCTGCAGACACCGTGATCTGAGCTATCTGATTGGCCAGAGGTAGGAGTATAAGTGCACTTGATTTGCTCTCTGCCGGCTAGGCGGGGTTCGTACCCTCAGACACTTGAAGTGGTTCAAAATGGGAACACACGGGTTGCTGACCCCTAGGCTGTGTGCTGGGGTCCACGGTACTAAACCAAGAACCACCGACCCCTAGGCTGTGTGCCGGGGTCCACGGTACTAACCAAGAACCACCGACCCCTAGGCTGTGTGCTGGGGTCCACGGTACTAAACCAAGAACCACCGACCCCTAGGCTGTGTGCTGGGGTCCACGGTACTAACCAAG
>NW_028166526.1:0-61350 GCF_964263955.1 Coregonus lavaretus
GTCCTGACTAATGTAATGAAACTAAACGCTATAGGTTAGATCCCTCAGGTCTGTCCTGACTAATGTAATGAAACTAAACGCTATAGGTTAGATCCTCAGGTCTGTCCTGACTAATGTAATGAAACTAAACGCTATAGGTTAGATCCCTCAGGTCTGTCCTGACTAATGTACTGAAACTAAACGCTATAGGTTAGATCCCTCAGGTCTGTCCTGACTAATGTAATGAAACTAAACGCTATAGGTTAGATCCCTCAGGTCTGTCCTGACTAATGGAATGAAACTAAACGCTATAGGTTAGATCCCTCAGGTCTGTCCTGACTAATGTAATGAAACTAAACGCTATAGGTTAGATCCCTCAGGTCTGTCCTGACTAATGTAATGAAACTAAACGCTATAGGTTAGATCCCTCAGGTCTGTCCTGACTAATGTAATGAAACTAAACGCTATAGGTTAGATCCCTCAGGTCTGTCCTGACTAATGTAATGAAACTAAACGCTATAGGTTAGATCCCTCAGGTCTGTCCTGACTAATGTAATGAAACTAAACGCTATAGGTTAGATCCCTCAGGTCTGTCCTGACTAATGTAATGAAACTAAACGCTATAGGTTAGATCCCTCAGGTCTGTCCTGACTAATGTAATGAAACTAAACGCTATAGGTTAGATCCCTCAGGTCTGTCCTGACTAATGTAATGAAACTAAACGCTATAGGTTAGATCCCTCAGGTCTGTCCTGACTAATGTAATGAAACTAAACGCTATAGGTTAGATCCCTCAGGTCTGTCCTGACTAATGTAATGAAACTAAACGCTATAGGTTAGATCCTCAGGTCTGTCCTGACTAATGGAATGAAACTAAACGCTATAGGTTAGATCCCTCAGGTCTGTCCTGACTAATGTAATGAAACTAAACGCTATAGGTTAGATCCCTCAGGTCTGTCCTGACTAATGGAATGAAACTAAACGCTATAGGTTAGATCCCTCAGGTCTGTCCTGACTAATGTAATGAAACTAAACGCTATAGGTTAGATCCCTCAGGTCTGTCCTGACTAATGAATGAAACTAAACGCTATAGGTTAGATCCCTCAGGTCTGTCCTGACTAATGTAATGAAACTAAACGCTATAGGTTAGATCCCTCAGGTCTGTCCTGACTAATGGAATGAAACTAAACGCTATAGGTTAGATCCCTCAGGTCTGTCCTGACTAATGTAATGAAACTAAACGCTATAGGTTAGATCCCTCAGGTCTGTCCTGACTAATGTAATGAAACTAAACGCTATAGGTTAGATCCCTCAGGTCTGTCCTGACTAATGTAATGAAACTAAACGCTATAGGTTAGATCCCTCAGGTCTGTCCTGACTAATGTAATGAAACTAAACGCTATAGGTTAGATCCCTCAGGTCTGTCCTGACTAATGTAATGAAACTAAACGCTATAGGTTAGATCCCTCAGGTCTGTCCTGACTAATGTAATGAAACTAAACGCTATAGGTTAGATCCCTCAGGTCTGTCCTGACTAATGTAATGAAACTAAACGCTATAGGTTAGATCCCTCAGGTCTGTCCTGACTAATGTAATGAAACTAAACGCTATAGGTTAGATCCCTCAGGTCTGTCCTGACTAATGTAATGAAACTAAACGCTATAGGTTAGATCCCTCAGGTCTGTCCTGACTAATGTAATGAAACTAAACGTATAGGTTAGATCCCTCAGGTCTGTCCTGACTAATGTAATGAAACTAAACGCTATAGGTTAGATCCCTCAGGTCTGTCCTGACTAATGGAATGAAACTAAACGCTATAGGTTAGATCCCTCAGGTCTGTCCTGACTAATGTAATGAAACTAAACGCTATAGGTTAGATCCCTCAGGTCTGTCCTGACTAATGTAATGAAACTAAACGCTATAGGTTAGATCCCTCAGGTCTGTCCTGACTAATGGAATGAAACTAAACGCTATAGGTTAGATCCCTCAGGTCTGTCCTGACTAATGTAATGAAACTAAACGCTATAGGTTAGATCCCTCAGGTCTGTCCTGACTAATGTAATGAAACTAAACGCTATAGGTTAGATCCCTCAGGTCTGTCCTGACTAATGTAATGAAACTAAACGCTATAGGTTAGATCCCTCAGGTCTGTCCTGACTAATGTAATGAAACTAAACGCTATAGGTTAGATCCCTCAGGTCTGTCCTGACTAATGTAATGAAACTAAACGCTATAGGTTAGATCCCTCAGGTCTGTCCTGACTAATGTAATGAAACTAAACGCTATAGGTTAGATCCCTCAGGTCTGTCCTGACTAATGTAATGAAACTAAACGCTATAGGTTAGATCCCTCAGGTCTGTCCTGACTAATGTAATGAAACTAAACGCTATAGGTTAGATCCCTCAGGTCTGTCCTGACTAATGTAATGAAACTAAACGCTATAGGTTAGATCCCTCAGGTCTGTCCTGACTAATGTAATGAAACTAAACGCTATAGGTTAGATCCCTCAGGTCTGTCCTGACTAATGGAATGAAACTAAACGCTATAGGTTAGATCCCTCAGGTCTGTCCTGACTAATGTAATGAAACTAAACGCTATAGGTTAGATCCCTCAGGTCTGTCCTGACTAATGGAATGAAACTAAACGCTATAGGTTAGATCCCTCAGGTCTGTCCTGACTAATGTAATGAAACTAAACGCTATAGGTTAGATCCCTCAGGTCTGTCCTGACTAATGGAATGAAACTAAACGCTATAGGTTAGATCCCTCAGGTCTGTCCTGACTAATGTAATGAAACTAAACGCTATAGGTTAGATCCCTCAGGTCTGTCCTGACTAATGTAATGAAACTAAACGCTATAGGTTAGATCCCTCAGGTCTGTCCTGACTAATGTAATGAAACTAAACGCTATAGGTTAGATCCCTCAGGTCTGTCCTGACTAATGTAATGAAACTAAACGCTATAGGTTAGATCCCTCAGGTCTGTCCTGACTAATGTAATGAAACTAAACGCTATAGGTTAGATCCCTCAGGTCTGTCCTGACTAATGTAATGAAACTAAACGCTATAGGTTAGATCCCTCAGGTCTGTCCTGACTAATGGAATGAAACTAAACGCTATAGGTTAGATCCCTCAGGTCTGTCCTGACTAATGTAATGAAACTAAACGCTATAGGTTAGATCCCTCAGGTCTGTCCTGACTAATGTAATGAAACTAAACGCTATAGGTTAGATCCCTCAGGTCTGTCCTGACTAATGGAATGAAACTAAACGCTATAGGTTAGATCCCTCAGGTCTGTCCTGACTAATGTAATGAAACTAAACGCTATAGGTTAGATCCCTCAGGTCTGTCCTGACTAATGTAATGAAACTAAACGCTATAGGTTAGATCCCTCAGGTCTGTCCTGACTAATGTAATGAAACTAAACGCTATAGGTTAGATCCCTCAGGTCTGTCCTGACTAATGTAATGAAACTAAACGCTATAGGTTAGATCCCTCAGGTCTGTCCTGACTAATGGAATGAAACTAAACGCTATAGGTTAGATCCCTCAGGTCTGTCCTGACTAATGTAATGAAACTAAACGCTATAGGTTAGATCCCTCAGGTCTGTCCTGACTAATGTAATGAAACTAAACGCTATAGGTTAGATCCCTCAGGTCTGTCCTGACTAATGTAATGAAACTAAACGCTATAGGTTAGATCCCTCAGGTCTGTCCTGACTAATGTAATGAAACTAAACGCTATAGGTTAGATCCCTCAGGTCTGTCCTGACTAATGTAATGAAACTAAACGCTATAGGTTAGATCCCTCAGGTCTGTCCTGACTAATGTCCTGAAACTAAACGCTATAGGTTAGATCCCTCAGGTCTGTCCTGACTAATGTAATGAAACTAAACGCTATAGGTTAGATCCCTCAGGTCTGTCCTGACTAATGGAATGAAACTAAACGCTATAGGTTAGATCCCTCAGGTCTGTCCTGACTAATGGAATGAAACTAAACGCTATAGGTTAGATCCCTCAGGTCTGTCCTGACTAATGGAATGAAACTAAACGCTATAGGTTAGATCCCTCAGGTCTGTCCTGACTAATGTCCTGAAACTAAACGCTATAGGTTAGATCCCTCAGGTCTGTCCTGACTAATGGAATGAAACTAAACGCTATAGGTTAGATCCCTCAGGTCTGTCCTGACTAATGTAATGAAACTAAACGCTATAGGTTAGATCCCTCAGGTCTGTCCTGACTAATGTAATGAAACTAAACGCTATAGGTTAGATCCCTCAGGTCTGTCCTGACTAATGTAATGAAACTAAACGCTATAGGTTAGATCCCTCAGGTCTGTCCTGACTAATGTAATGAAACTAAACGCTATAGGTTAGATCCCTCAGGTCTGTCCTGACTAATGTAATGAAACTAAACGCTATAGGTTAGATCCCTCAGGTCTGTCCTGACTAATGTAATGAAACTAAACGCTATAGGTTAGATCCCTCAGGTCTGTCCTGACTAATGTAATGAAACTAAACGCTATAGGTTAGATCCCTCAGGTCTGTCCTGACTAATGGAATGAAACTAAACGCTATAGGTTAGATCCCTCAGGTCTGTCCTGACTAATGTAATGAAACTAAACGCTATAGGTTAGATCCCTCAGGTCTGTCCTGACTAATGGAATGAAACTAAACGCTATAGGTTAGATCCCTCAGGTCTGTCCTGACTAATGTAATGAAACTAAACGCTATAGGTTAGATCCCTCAGGTCTGTCCTGACTAATGGAATGAAACTAAACGCTATAGGTTAGATCCCTCAGGTCTGTCCTGACTAATGGAATGAAACTAAACGCTATAGGTTAGATCCCTCAGGTCTGTCCTGACTAATGTAATGAAACTAAACGCTATAGGTTAGATCCCTCAGGTCTGTCCTGACTAATGGAATGAAACTAAACGCTATAGGTTAGATCCCTCAGGTCTGTCCTGACTAATGTAATGAAACTAAACGCTATAGGTTAGATCCCTCAGGTCTGTCCTGACTAATGGAATGAAACTAAACGCTATAGGTTAGATCCCTCAGGTCTGTCCTGACTAATGGAATGAAACTAAACGCTATAGGTTAGATCCCTCAGGTCTGTCCTGACTAATGGAATGAAACTAAACGCTATAGGTTAGATCCCTCAGGTCTGTCCTGACTAATGTAATGAAACTAAACGCTATAGGTTAGATCCCTCAGGTCTGTCCTGACTAATGTAATGAAACTAAACGCTATAGGTTAGATCCCTCAGGTCTGTCCTGACTAATGGAATGAAACTAAACGCTATAGGTTAGATCCCTCAGGTCTGTCCTGACTAATGTAATGAAACTAAACGCTATAGGTTAGATCCCTCAGGTCTGTCCTGACTAATGGAATGAAACTAAACGCTATAGGTTAGATCCCTCAGGTCTGTCCTGACTAATGTAATGAAACTAAACGCTATAGGTTAGATCCCTCAGGTCTGTCCTGACTAATGTAATGAAACTAAACGCTATAGGTTAGATCCCTCAGGTCTGTCCTGACTAATGTAATGAAACTAAACGCTATAGGTTAGATCCCTCAGGTCTGTCCTGACTAATGTAATGAAACTAAACGCTATAGGTTAGATCCCTCAGGTCTGTCCTGACTAATGTAATGAAACTAAACGCTATAGGTTAGATCCCTCAGGTCTGTCCTGACTAATGTAATGAAACTAAACGCTATAGGTTAGATCCCTCAGGTCTGTGCTGACTAATGTCCTGAAACTAAACGCTATAGGTTAGATCCCTCAGGTCTGTCCTGACTAATGTAATGAAACTAAACGCTATAGGTTAGATCCCTCAGGTCTGTCCTGACTAATGTAATGAAACTAAACGCTATAGGTTAGATCCCTCAGGTCTGTCCTGACTAATGTAATGAAACTAAACGCTATAGGTTAGATCCCTCAGGTCTGTCCTGACTAATGTAATGAAACTAAACGCTATAGGTTAGATCCCTCAGGTCTGTCCTGACTAATGTAATGAAACTAAACGCTATAGGTTAGATCCCTCAGGTCTGTCCTGACTAATGTAATGAAACTAACTAACTGCTCTTGTCCTTCTAGATCTGTCTGCTGCCTTTGATACTGTGAACCATCAGATCCTCCTCTCCACCCTCTCCGAAATGGGCATCTCCGGCGCGGCTCACTCCTGGATTGCGTCCTACCTGACCGGTCGCTCCTACCAAGTGGCGTGGCGGGAAGCTGTCTCCGCACCACGTGCTCTCACCACTGGTGTCCCCCAGGGATCGGTTTTGGGCCCTCTCCTTTTCTCCCTATACACCAAGTCACTTGGCTCTGTCATATCCTCACATGGCCTTTCCTATCATTGCTACGCTGACGATACACAACTAATCTTCTCCTTTCCCCCTTCTGATCACCAGGTGGCGAATCGCATCTCTGCATGTCTGGCAGACATATCAGTATGGATGACGGATCACCACCTCAAGCTGAACCCTGGCAAGACGGAGCTGCTCTTCCTCCCCGGGAAGGACTGCCCGTTCCATGATCTCGCCATCACGGTAGACAACTCCGCTGTGTCCTCCTCCCAGAGTGCGAAGAGCCTAGGCGTGACCCTGGACAACACCCTGTCGTTCTCCGCCAACATCAAGGCGGTGACCCGCTCCTGCAGGTTCATGCTCTACAACATTCGGAGAGTGCGACCCTGCCTTACACAGGAAGCGGCGCAGGTCCTGGTCCAGGCACTTGTCATCTCCCGTCTGGACTACTGCAACTCGCTGTTGGCTGGGCTCCCTGCCTGTGCCATTAAACCCCTACAACTCATCCAGAATGCCGCAGCCCGTCTGGTGTTCAACCTTCCCAAGTTCTCTCACGTCACCCCCCTCCTCCGCACACTCCACTGGCTTCCAATTGAAGCTCGCATCCGCTACAAGACCATGGTGCTTGCCTTTGGAGCAGTGAGGGGAACGGCACCCCTGTACCTTCAGGCTCTGATCAGTCCCTACACCCAAACGAGGACATTGCGTTCATCCACCTCTGGCCTGCTGGCTCCCCTTCCTCTGCGGAAGCACAGCTCCCCCTCAGCCCAGTCAAAACTGTTCGCTGCTCTGGCACCCCAATGGTGGAACAAGCTCCCTCACGACGCCAGGACAGCGGAGTCACTCACCACCTTCCGGAGACATTTGAAACCCCACCTCTTTAAGGAATACCTGGGATAGGCTAAAGTATTCCTTCTAACCCCCCCCCCCAAATTGTAAAGTGGTTATCCCACTGGCTATAGGGTGAACGCACCAATTTGTGAGTCGCTCTGGCTAAGAGCGTCTGCTAAATGACGTTAATGTGCCCTTGAGCAAGGCACTTAACCCTAATTGCTCCTGTAAGTCGCTCTGGTTAAGAGCGTCTGCTAAATGACTAAAATGTAAATGTAAATGTAAACTAAACGCTATAGGTTAGATCCCTCAGGTCTGTCCTGACTAATGTAATGAAACTAAACGCTATAGGTTAGATCCCTCAGGTCTGTCCTGACTAATGTAATGAAACTAAACGCTATAGGTTAGATCCCTCAGGTCTGTCCTGACTAATGTAATGAAACTAAACGCTATAGGTTAGATCCCTCAGGTCTGTCCTGACTAATGTAATGAAACTAAACGCTATAGGTTAGATCCCTCAGGTCTGTCCTGACTAATGGAATGAAACTAAACGCTATAGGTTAGATCCCTCAGGTCTGTCCTGACTAATGTAATGAAACTAAACGCTATAGGTTAGATCCCTCAGGTCTGTCCTGACTAATGTAATGAAACTAAACGCTATAGGTTAGATCCCTCAGGTCTGTCCTGACTAATGTAATGAAACTAAACGCTATAGGTTAGATCCCTCAGGTCTGTCCTGACTAATGTAATGAAACTAAACGCTATAGGTTAGATCCCTCAGGTCTGTCCTGACTAATGTAATGAAACTAAACGCTATAGGTTAGATCCCTCAGGTCTGTCCTGACTAATGTAATGAAACTAAACGCTATAGGTTAGATCCCTCAGGTCTGTCCTGACTAATGTAATGAAACTAAACGCTATAGGTTAGATCCCTCAGGTCTGTCCTGACTAATGTAATGAAACTAAACGCTATAGGTTAGATCCCTCAGGTCTGTCCTGACTAATGTAATGAAACTAAACGCTATAGGTTAGATCCCTCAGGTCTGTCCTGACTAATGGAATGAAACTAAACGCTATAGGTTAGATCCCTCAGGTCTGTCCTGACTAATGTAATGAAACTAAACGCTATAGGTTAGATCCCTCAGGTCTGTCCTGACTAATGTAATGAAACTAAACGCTATAGGTTAGATCCCTCAGGTCTGTCCTGACTAATGTAATGAAACTAAACGCTATAGGTTAGATCCCTCAGGTCTGTCCTGACTAATGTAATGAAACTAAACGCTATAGGTTAGATCCCTCAGGTCTGTCCTGACTAATGGAATGAAACTAAACGCTATAGGTTAGATCCCTCAGGTCTGTCCTGACTAATGTAATGAAACTAAACGCTATAGGTTAGATCCCTCAGGTCTGTCCTGACTAATGTAATGAAACTAAACGCTATAGGTTAGATCCCTCAGGTCTGTCCTGACTAATGGAATGAAACTAAACGCTATAGGTTAGATCCCTCAGGTCTGTCCTGACTAATGTAATGAAACTAAACGCTATAGGTTAGATCCCTCAGGTCTGTCCTGACTAATGTAATGAAACTAAACGCTATAGGTTATATCCCTCAGGTCTGTCCTGACTAATGGAATGAAACTAAACGCTATAGGTTAGATCCCTCAGGTCTGTCCTGACTAATGTAATGAAACTAAACGCTATAGGTTAGATCCCTCAGGTCTGTCCTGACTAATGTAATGAAACTAAACGCTATAGGTTAGATCCCTCAGGTCTGTCCTGACTAATGTAATGAAACTAAACGCTATAGGTTAGATCCCTCAGGTCTGTCCTGACTAATGTAATGAAACTAAACGCTATAGGTTAGATCCCTCAGGTCTGTCCTGACTAATGTAATGAAACTAAACGCTATAGGTTAGATCCCTCAGGTCTGTCCTGACTAATGTAATGAAACTAAACGCTATAGGTTAGATCCCTCAGGTCTGTCCTGACTAATGTAATGAAACTAAACGCTATAGGTTAGATCCCTCAGGTCTGTCCTGACTAATGTAATGAAACTAAACGCTATAGGTTAGATCCCTCAGGTCTGTCCTGACTAATGTACTGAAACTAAACGCTATAGGTTAGATCCCTCAGGTCTGTCCTGACTAATGTAATGAAACTAAACGCTATAGGTTAGATCCCTCAGGTCTGTCCTGACTAATGTACTGAAACTAAACGCTATAGGTTAGATCCCTCAGGTCTGTCCTGACTAATGTAATGAAACTAAACGCTATAGGTTAGATCCCTCAGGTCTGTCCTGACTAATGTACTGAAACTAAACGCAATAGGTTAGATCCCTCAGGTCTGTCCTGACTAATGGAATGAAACTAAACGCTATAGGTTAGATCCCTCAGGTCTGTCCTGACTAATGTAATGAAACTAAACGCTATAGGTTAGATCCCTCAGGTCTGTCCTGACTAATGTAATGAAACTAAACGCTATAGGTTAGATCCCTCAGGTCTGTCCTGTGACAGAGGGGGGGGAGACAGAGAGGGGAGGGAGAGCGACAGAGAGGGGGGGGGGGCTGACAGAGGGGGGAGGGAGAGCGACAGACAGGGGGGGGGGGGGGGGTGACAGAGGGGGGAGGGAGAGCGACAGAGAGGGGGGGGGGGGTGACAGAGGGGGGAGGGAGAGCGACAGAGGGGGGGGGGTGACAGAGGGGGGAGGGAGAGCGACAGACAGGGGGGAGGGGGGGTGACAGAGAGCGGGAGGGGGAGTGACGGGGGTGACAAAGAGGGGGGAGGGGGAGTGACAGAGAGCAGGGGGACAGGGAGGGGTGACAGAGAGGGGGGAGAGGGGGGGGGGGGGGTGACAGAGAGAGTTGTAGAAGGGAGCAGGAAACATGCATTTGAAAAATGGGAGAGGGAGAAGATAGAAATATGTCCAGAGAAAGAGAGTTGGAGAGAGAGAGAGAGAGAAAGAGAGGGGTTCTGTGTAGTGTGACAAAGTCCTTAAAAGGGCGAGGAAGGAATCCTAGGAAGGGGCAGCAGCTGCATGTGATTGGCTGTCAACAGCTGAGGGCCAACCCAGAGCAACCAGGAAGTCAAACACTGACATTGCATGGTGAGGCCACTGGTGAATACAGTAGAAATGATGCAGACCTGCTGAAACATAAAACTAGATCTTATCCTTACCTGTCCAAAGAGCACAGTGAGGGTTTGGTCATCAGGGAAGTCTATGTGTCTAGAGTAGAAATGATGCAGTGCTGCTATGTCTGTCTGATTCATCTCATTCTTCTCACTGTTCAACTTATCCAGGTCTGATAACGAGAGGAGAGAGGGGGAGAGAAGGAGAGGAGAGGAGAGGAGAGAGGAGAGAGGGGGAGAGGAGAGAGGGGGAGAGAAGGAGGGGAGAGAAGGAGGGGGAGAGAAGGAGGGGGAGAGGAGGAGAGGAGAGAAGGAGGGGGAGAGGAGAGAGGAGGGGGAGAGAAGAGAGGAGGGGGAGAGAAGGAGGGGGAGAGGAGAGGAGAGAGGAGAGAAGGAGGGGGAGAGGAGAGAGGAGAGAGAAGGAGAGGGAGAGGAGAGAGAAGGAGGGGGAGAGAAGGAGGTAGGAGAGAAGGAGGGGGAGAGAAGGGGGGGGGGGAGGAGAGAGGGGGAGAGAAGGAGAGGAGAGAAGGAGGGGGAGAGAAGGAGGGGGAGAGGAGAGAGAAGGAGAGGAGAGAAAGAGGGGGAGAGGAGAGAGAAGGAGGTAGGAGAGGAGTGGAGTAGGGGGAGAGGAGAGGGGGAGAGGGGGAGAGGGGGAAAGGGGGAGAGGAGAGAGGAGAGGGGGAAAGGGGGAGAGGAGAGGAGGTAGGGGGAGAGGAGAGGAGGTAGGGGGAGAGGAGAGGGGGAGAGGAGGTAGGAGGAGAGAGGAGAGAAGACATTTTGTATTGTATTGTATTATGTATGTGATACGTGGTTGGGATTTGACTGTGATATGTGGTTGTCTCGCCTGGCTATCTTAAGATGAATGCACCAGCTACGGATTGCTCTGGATGTGACCTTCTGCTGAATGGCTGAATTGTAATGTAAATGTGGTGCTGTATATTCATGTGTATTATTATGTTGTTTCCTGTTTGGACCCCAGGACCAGTAGCCTCAGCAGCAGTGGGATGCAGGGTGGCTGCTGAGGCTACTGGGTTCCAGGCCGGGTTAGAAACAAGGGGGTATACTACAAAGCAGAACCAATGAGGTAACCAGCTAACTTGCCAAAATATTCTGATATTATTTTTAAAAACATATTAAAAAAAAAAAAATGTAAAGGTAAGCTTGACATGGTCTAATTGACTCAACGAAAAACGAAAACACATAACTAAGTTCAGATGTCTTATTGAACCATTAAAATCAGTAGTTATTTCAATTCAGGAAGTAAACCAAATTCCAATTCCACATTTTCCTAATTGAAAAGCATTGAAGAAAATGTGAATTTCAGTGTACTTCCTGAATTGACTGGAATTGACCCCAACCCTGGTGCACTATAAAGCAGGTATGTAGGCTACTATGCATCTAAATCTGTGTACTTACGGGCTTCAAACTCGCTGAGGAGTAACAGCCTCTCTGACTGTGACCGTTCCGTTGTGACTTTCTGGAAAAACACACAAAGACAAAAGCAGCAACATTTAGGGGAAATAGCCCGAGTGAAAGTAAGCCGGTATGGTCCGGTGCAGCATCCTGGCAAAAAAAAGAATCGCGGTAAAACGTGAGCCTGTCACAATAAATCAAACAACTACAGGCACTTACATCGTTATTTAATTACTAATTTAATTAATTATTTATTAATTCAATTTAATACTTAGTTTACGGCATGTCAGCTGCGCGAAAATGAGCGAATTGACTTTAAAACTGCGGTTAGAGGAGAACAACGTGTTTCCCAAGGCGGAGATAAGTGTCCGAGACTGAGACGAGCGCGTACAGCAGTGGACGCATCAATTCAGACTACAAGTGTTGTGGACCTAATGACAAACACCTTTAGGTTTTAAGTAAAAAGATGTCTCTTTCCATCCTCAAATTGTGGGTGCACTGTTTGGATGCTGGAATGATTTTGTGAGTGGACAGACGCATGCAGGTAGCCAACAGGAGCGCCTTTTTAAAGTGATTGTTTGACAATCGGATGAAAACATCATGACTGGTTGTGTTTATGCCACATTAAAAAGGTAATGCATGATACAAGTGATATGACCAGTCATTACTAGGTCCACAGAGATCATACTAAATTGATAGGGATTTTATATGCAATTCTCTGATTAGACCCATAAATGTTTTTCGTGCAAGCGCACACGCTAGAGGTCTTCATGGGTCTAAAAAGTTTGACCCGTTACGAAATGGACCTGGGGCTATCCCACCCGGACCAGATATGCATCAATTAATGTTTAAAATATAGGAGACCTGTTCCGAACGGACCAGAGGACAACTAGACCCGTTCCGTATAAACCTGGTCGGATCCAGACCCGGTCCGATCCAAACAAGGGAAGCAGCAGAAAAGTCCATTTTTAAGCTGCTTTATGAACCAGAGCTGATAAAGCGAGAGAGGAGGGAGGGAGAGAGAGCTGTCGCTCTAGCAGGCAAACCGGGAGAAGCTAGTTAAGCTAGCTAGCTAGGCTAATTGAGGCTGCAGCGCATGCGCATTCTCGTCCTACAGTTACATATAACAACTACTCCATTCAGAATGTAAAGTAGCAGCTTACCTGTTGGCTCTTGGTCGTTGTAGCCTAACCTTTGCTTTAAACTTTAATCATTTTAATTCCATCTTCCATTGATTAGATATTTCCTAACTTTTTCCACACAGAGGCTCTATGACCGTATCCTACTGCCTGAGGATTGACCAAGAACACGGTACACGCTACACTCGCCACGCTCATTAACAGCAAGCGCAGCAGCATAAATTATAAAATTTTCTCTCTGTACTGCGGCATTTGCGTTCGGATCTGTACGGGCCTTTCTGGACAAGTCAGTTAAAATTACACACACCCGAGGACAATCATATCAGTTCCGACTCAGACCTGTGACATTATTTAGAATTCTGGATCAAGACATTTACATTTAAGTCATTTAGCAGACGCTCTTATCCAGAGCGACTTACAGTTAGTGAGTGCATACATTATTTTTCATACTGGCCCCCCGTGGGAATCGAACCCACAACCCTGGCGTTGCAAACGCCATGCTCTACCAACTGAGCTACATCCCTGCCGGCCATTCCCTCCCCTACCCTGGACGACGCTGGGCCAATTGTGCGCCGCCCCATGGGTCTCCCGGTCGCGGCCGGCAACGACAGAGCCTGGATACGAACCAGGATCTCTAGTGGCACAGCTAGCACTGCGATGCAGTGCCTTAGACCACTGCGCCACTCGGGAGGCCTGTTCGGGTCCTGGATCGGGTCTCAGGTATTCGGGTCCTGGATCGGGTCTCAGGTATTCGGGTCCTGGATCGGGTCTCAGGTATTCGGGTCCTGGATCGGGTCTCAGGTATTCTGTTTTTTTATTTTATTTTATTACATTTGAAAGAATGTCTAAAAACCTGGTTTTCACATTGTCATTATGGGGTATTCTGTGTAGATTGATGAGGGAAACAAATAATTTAATAAATTTTAGAATAAGGCAGTAACATAACAAAAATGTGGAAAAAGTCAAGGGGTCTGAATACTTTCCGAATGCACACGTACTGACCTGTTTCATGATGATCCTGGCCACCAATCTGACGGTCTCGGATGGACACCAGTTCTCCCCATAGGAACACATGGCTGTACACTCCAACTTGTGCATGGGCCAGTCCCCCTTCTATTGTGTGAGTGTAAAGAGACAGAATAATATTTTAGGAATAGGCTTTACTCATGGACACAGAACACAGTAAGTCCACAGACAAGACATCTCTCTCTCTCACAAACACACAACACTACTCTAAACCGTGCTCTGATAGAGAGCCAGAGGCATTATGTATTGTCATGGCAACCACGAGAACTTAGAGACCATTTCCCATCTGATTCACATGTTCCTAAATGCTGTTCTAATAATAATGGTAATTTAGCAGAAGCTTCTATCCAGAGCGACACTACAGAACAGATGTTGCCATATACAGGCCATTTAGTACAGTGAGGGAAAAAAAAGTATTTGATCCCCTGCTGATTTTTGTAAGTTTGCCCACTGACAAAGACATGATCAGCCTATAATTTTAATGGTAGGTTTATTTGAACAGTGAGAGACAGAATAACAACAACAAAATTCAGAAAAACGCATGTCAAAAATGTTATAAATTGATTTGCATTTTAATGAGGGAAATAAGTATTTGACCCCTCTGCAAAACATGACTTAGTACTTGGTGGCAAAACCCTTGTTGGCAATCACAGAGGTCAGACGTTTCTTGTAGTTGGCCACCAGGTTTGCACACATCTCAGGAGGGATTTTGTTCCACTCCTCTTTGCAGATCTTCTCCAAGTCATTAAGGTTTCGAGCCTGATGTTTGGCAACTCTGACCTTCAGCTCCCTCCACAGATTTTCTATGGGATTAAGGTCTGGAGACTGGCTAGGCCACTCCAGGACCTTAATGTGCTTCTTCTTGAGCCACTCCTTTGTTGCCTTGGCCGTGTGTTTTGGGTCATTGTCATGCTGGCATACCCATCCACGACCCATTTTTAATGCCCTGGCTGAGGGAAGGAGGTTCTCACCCAAGATTTGACGGTACATGGCCCCGTCCATCGTCCCTTTGATGCGGTGAAGTTGTCCTGTCCCCTTAGCAGAAAAACACCCCCAAAGCATAATTTTTCCACCTCCATGTTTGACGGTGGGGATGGTGTTCTTGGGGTCATAGGCAGCATTCCTCCTCCTCCAAACACGGCGAGTTGAGTTGATGCCAAAGAGCTCGATTTTGGTCTCATCTGACCACAACACTTCAGACGGGCCTGTATATGTGCTTTCTTGAGCAGGGGGACCTTGAGGGTGGTCTTGTAGCCCATTCCAGCCTTGTGTAGGTCTACAATCTTGTCCCTGACATCCTTGGAGAGCTCTTTGGTCTTGGCCATGGTGGAGAGTTTGGAATCTGATTGATTGATTGCTTCTGTGGACAGGTGTCTTTTATACAGGTAACAAACTGAGATTAGGAGCACTCCCTTTAAGAGTGTGCTCCTAATCTCAGCTCGTTACCTGTATAAAAGACACCTGGGAGCCAGAAATCATTCTGATTGAGAGGGGGTCAAATACTTATTTCCCTCATTAAAATGCAAATCAATTTATAACATTTTTGACATGTGTTTTTCTGGATTTTTTTGTTGTTATTCTGTCTCTCATTGTTCAAATAAACCTACCATTAAAATTATAGACTGATCATTTCTTTGTCAGTGGGCAAACGTACAAAATACTTTTTTCCCCTCACTGTATATGTTAATATATGCCAGTTAACAGAAGCTTTTATCCAAAACGACTTAGGTCGGTCATGTGTGCATTCATTACATTATACAATACATGATTATATTATATTATTTAGTATATGTGGCCTATGCAGGGGAACTGAACCCACAACTCTGGTTTTGCCAGCAGTACAGTGTCCTAACCCAGTGTTTCTTAATCCTGGTCCCGGGGACCAAAAAAGGTTCACCATTTTTGTTTGTTTTTTTGCGCTACACTGTAGCAGCACCTCTCAGCTGATTCCACTAAAGGTTTGCTGATGAGTTGATTAGTGGAATCAGGTGGGTAGTGTTAGGGAAAAAAACAAATATGTGCACCCCTTGGAGTCCCAGGGACCAGGATTGAGAACATCTGGTTTAACCCACTGAGCTGTTGGAACCACTGCAATTGTATTGGCTAGGAACAGCCCCTCGTGAACTACAAGTTGTTGAACACAGCTCAACTCTAGGCCATGATGTTTCAGAGGGAGGACCAGAGTTGTTGAACACAGCTCAACTCTAGGCCATGATGTTTCAGAGGGAGGACCAGAGTTGTTGAACAAAGCTCAACTCTAGGCCATGATGTTTCAGAGGGAGGCCCAGAGTTGTTGAACACAGCTCAACTCTAGGCCATGATGTTTCAGAGGGAGGCCCAGAGTTGTTGAACACAGCTCAACTCTAGGCCATGATGTTTCAGAGGGAGGCCCAGAGTTGTTGAACACAGCTCAACTCTAGGCCATGATGTTTCAGAGGGAGGCCCAGGGTTGTTGAACACAGCTCAACTCTAGGCCATGATGTTTCAGAGGGAGGCCCAGAGTTGTTGAACACAGCTCAACTCTAGGCCATGATGTTTCAGAGGGAGGCCCAGGGTTGTTGAACACAGCTCAACTCTAGGCCATGATGTTTCAGAGGGAGGCCCAGGGTTGTTGAACACAGCTCAACTCTAGGCCATGATGTTTCAGAGGGAGGCCCAGGGTTGTTGAACACAGCTCTGGGCATGTTTCAGAGGGTTGTTGAATTTAGCTCTGGGCATGTTTCAGAGGGAGGCCCAGGGTTGTTGAACACAGCTCAACTCTAGGCCATGATGTTTCAGAGGGAGGCCCAGAGTTGTTGAACACAGCTCTGGGCATGTTTCAGAGGGAGGCCCAGGGTTGTTGAACACAGCTCTGGGCATGTTTCAGAGGGAGGCCCAGGGTTGTTGAACACAGCTCTGGGCATGTTTCAGAGGGAGGCCCAGGGTTGTTGAACACAGCTCTGGGCATGTTTCAGAGGGAGGCCCAGGGTTGTTGAACACAGCTCTGGGCATGTTTCAGAGGGAGGCCCAGGGTTGTTGAACACAGCTCTGGGCATGTTTCAGAGGGAGGCCCAGAGTTGTTGAACACAGCTCTGGGCATGTTTCAGAGGGTTGTTGAATTTAGCTCTGTAGTGGCGTTCCACTGGTGGTGTGGGTTCACGATGACCTTTCCCTAGTGGCTAGGGCTCAGTGTCTCTGAAACACACACTAACACGCCTAAGGGGCGCACACTTTCCCCGGGGAGTAGATTTGGACTGTTTTCTCAACCCCTAAAGTACAGTGGTGGATACATATACACTATACCTGGCAGTCGATCTCGCAGTAGTAAGCTTGTTTACATTTGCCACATTTGGAGAGTCCTTCCCTCCTGCAGAGAGAGATAGAAAGGGGGGAGGGGGGGGGGGGGGGTGACATCAGCAATAGAAAGGGCAGGAAACACATTCCCCTACACCACTATTCTCTCTCTCTCTCTCTCTCTCAAACACACACAACGTTCCAGTGTGGGTTGTTCTCGCCCATCTCTCTTAAGGGCAAATGGTGCAGAGAAAGGTCACTATCCTATACAGACACTACCAGTCAAACATTTGGACACACCTACTCATTCAAGGGTTTTTCTTTATTTTTACATAGTAGAATAATAGTGAAGACATCAAAACTATGAAATAACACATATGGAATCATGTAGTAACCAAAAAAAAGTGTTAAATCAAAATAAATGTTATATTTGAGATTCTTCAAGTAGCCACCCTTTGCCTCGATGACAGCTTTGCACACTCTTGGCCATTCTCTCAACCTCCTTCATGAGGTAGTCACCTGGAATGCATTTCAATTAACAGGTGTGCCTTCTTAAAAGTTAATTTGTGGAATTTCTTTCCTTCTTAATGCGTTTGAGCCAATCAGTTGTGACAAGGTAGGGGGGGTATACAGAAGATAGCCCTATTTGGTAAAAAACCAAGTCCATATTATGGCAAGAACAGCTCAAATAAGCAAAGAGAAACGACAGTCCATCATTACTTTAAGAGATGAAGGATGAAGAGATGAAATTTCAAGAAATTTGAAAGTTTCTCCAAGTGCAGTCGTAAAAACCATCAAGCGCTATGATGAAACTGGCTCTCATGAGGACCGCCACAGGAAAGGAAGACCCAGAGTTACCTCTGCTGCAGAGGATACGTTCATTAGTTACCAGCCTCTGAAATTGCAGCCCAAATGAATGCTTCACAGTGTTCAAGTAACAGACATCTCAACATCAACTGTTCAGAGGGGACTGTGTGAATCAGGCCTTCATGGTCGAATTGCTGCAAAGAAACCACTACTAAAGGACACCAATAAGAAGAAGAGACCTGCTTGGGCCAAGAAACACGAGCAATGGACATTAGACCGGTGGAAATGTGTCCTTTGGTCTGGAGTCCAAATGTGAGATTTTTGGTTCCAACCGCCGTGTCATTGTGAGACGCAGTGTGGGTGAACGGATGATCTCCGCATGTGTAGTTCCCCACCGTAAAACATGGAGGAGGTGGTGTTATGATGTGGGGGTACTTTGCAGGTGACACGGTCTGTGATTTATTTAGAATTCAAGGGACACTTAACTGTGTAAGTGCTATTTTACCAAGAAGGAGAGTGATGGAGTGCTGCATCTGATGACCTGGCTTCCACTCTGAGTCGGAAGGCAGAGTGAAGGAAAAGCAGCCAACAAGTGCTCAGCATATGTGCGAACTCCTTCAAGACTGTTGGAAAAGAATTCCAGTTCAAGCTGGTTGAGAGAATGCCAAGAGTGTGCAAAGCTGTCATCAAGGCAAAGGGTGGCTATTTGATTAATCTCAAATATAAAATATATTTTGATTTGTTTAACACTTTTTTGGTTACTACATGATTCCATATGTGTTATTTCATAGTTTTGATGTCTTCACTATTATTCTACAATGTAGAAAATAGTAAAAATAAAGAAAAACCCTTGAATGAGTGGGTGTGTCCAAATGTTTGACTGGTACTGTATATATAAATCTGGGCATGTCTCCAGAAACAAGTGAGACTGTTGTGTGTGTGTGTGTGTGTGTGTGTGTAGGTCTGTGGTGTGTGTGTGTGTAGGTCTGTTGTGTGTAGGTCTGTTGTGTGTGTGTGTAGGTCTGTTGTGTGTGTGTGTGTAGGTCTGTTGTGTGTGTGTAGGGCTGTGGTGTGTGTGTGTGTAGGTCTGTGGTGTGTGTGTGTAGGTCTGTGGTGTGTGTGTGTGTATGTGTAGGTCTGTGGTGTGTAGGTCTGTTGTGTGTGTGTAGGGCTGTGGTGTGTGTGTGTGTAGGTCTGTGGTGTGTGTGTGTAGGTCTGTGGTGTGTGTGTGTGTGTGTGTGTGTGTAGGTCTGTGGTGTGTGTGTGTGTGTGAATATAAAAGGCCTCTCCTCTCCTAGAGAATCAGGAATGATTCCAGAACCAAACCAGATAGATACCGTTGTGTCTCAACAACCTAAAGTGGTTTCAGCTCCACTCTCTGTCTCAGCCTGTAGCCGTCATCTGTCTGTCTGCGTGTGTAGCTGACCTATTTTACATTTTACCAACAGTTAGTATTATAGAGACTGCGACTGTTTTTGTCAGCACTTATCTCTCCTGTAATGAAACTCACAACTGCTGCAATAGGTGCTGAGAGAGGTGTGTGTGTGTGAGAGAGAGAGAACAAACCCAATTTTGATAAACTCCCATATCTATTGGGTGAAATACCACAGTGTGCAACCACAGCAGCAAGACGTGTGACCTGTTGCCACAAGAAAAGGGCAACCAGTGAAGAACAAACACCATTGTAAATACAACCCATATTTATGTTTATTTATTTTCCCTTTTGTACTTTAACTATTTGCACATCGTTACAACACTGCATATAGACATAATATGACATTTGAAATGTCTTTATTCTTTTGGAACTTCTGAGTGTAATGTTTACTGTTAATATTTACTGTTTATTGCACTTTTGTTTACTATCTACTTCACTTGCTTTGGCAACGTTAACATACGTTTCCCATGCCAATAAAGCCCTTTGAATTGAATAGAGTGTGTGTCCCTACAAAGAAGCAGTTTAGTGTCTCCTCTCCACTCCTAGCTGATCTTTAATATGCCATTTAGCAGACGCTTTTATCCAAAGTGACTTACAGTCATGTGTGCATATATTTTTACGTATGGGGTGGTCCCGGGGATCGAACCCACTACCCTGGCGTTACAAGCGCCATGCTCTACCAGCTGAGCTACAGAGGACCACAGTCTCCTCTCCACTCCTAGCTGTTCTCTAGTAGTCTCCTTTCCACTCCTAGCTGTTCTCTAGTAGTCTCCTCTCCACTCCTAGCTGTTCTCTAGTAGTCTCCTCTCCACTCCTAGCTGTTCTCTAGAAGTCTCCTCTCCACTCCTAGCTGTTCTCTAGTAGTCTCCTCTCCACTCCTAGCTGTTCTCTAGTAGTCTCCTCTCCACTCCTAGCTGTTCTCTAGTAGTCTCCCCTCCACTCCTAGCTGTTCTCTAGTAGTCTCCTCTCCACTCCTAGCTGTTCTCTAGTAGTCTCCTCTCCACTCCTAGCTGTTCTCTAGTAGTCTCCCCTCCACTCCTAGCTGTTCTCTAGTAGTCTCCTCTCCACTCCTAGCTGTTCTCTAGTAGTCTCCTCTCCACTCCTAGCTGTTCTCTAGAAGTCTCCTCTCCACTCCTAGCTGTTCTTTAGAAGTCTCCTCTCCACTCCTAGCTGTTCTCTAGTAGTCTCCTCTCCACTCCTAGCTGTTCTCTAGTAGTCTCCCCTCCACTCCTAGCTGTTCTCTAGTAGTCTCCTCTCCACTCCTAGCTGTTCTCTAGTAGTCTCCTCTCCACTCCTAGCTGTTCTCTAGAAGTCTCCTCTCCACTCCTAGCTGTTCTTTAGAAGTCTCCTCTCCACTCCTAGCTGTTCTCTAGTAGTCTCCTCTCCACTCCTAGCTGTTCTCTAGTAGTCTCCCCTCCACTCCTAGCTGTTCTCTAGTAGTCTCCTCTCCACTCCTAGCTGTTCTCTAGTAGTCTCTCCACTCCTAGCTGTTCTCTAGTAGTCTCCTCTCCACTCCTAGCTGTTCTCTAGTAGTCTCCTCTCCACTCCTAGCTGTTCTCTAGTAGTCTCCTCTCCACTCCTAGCTGTTCTCTAGTAGTCTCCTCTCCACTCCTAGCTGTTGTCTAGTAGTCTCCTCTCCACTCCTAGCTGTTCTCTAGTAGTCTCCTCTCCACTCCTAGCTGTTCTCTAGTAGTCTCCTCTCCACTCCTAGCTGTTCTCTAGTAGTCTCCTCTCCACTCCTAGCTGTTCTCTAGTAGTCTCCTCTCCACTCCTAGCTGTTCTCTAGTAGTCTCCTCTCCACTCCTAGCTGTTCTTTAGAAGTCTCCTCTCCACTCCTAGCTGTTCTCTATTAGTCTCCTCTCCACTCCTAGCTGTTCTCTAGTAGTCTCCTCTCCACTCCTAGCTGTTCTCTAGTAGTCTCCTCTCCACTCCTAGCTGTTCTCTAGTAGTCTCCTCTCCACTCCTAGCTGTTCTCTAGTAGTCTCCTCTCCACTCCTAGCTGTTCTCTAGAAGTCTCCTCTCCACTCCTAGCTGTTCTCTAGTAGTCTCCTCTCCACTCCTAGCTGTTCTCTAGTAGTCTCCTCTCCATCTGCACTGACGTGAATGAACTGGACCTTTATTCATAAAACGTCTCAGACTATGAGTGCTGATCTATGAACAGGTTAACCCTGTCCATTTAATCTTGTGCATTATGATCTAAAAAGGGAAAACTGATCCTAGATCAGGGGAATCTCCCTAGTAGTCACTAGAACAGCACCTCAAGTTGATTCAATGTGTGTGTGTGTGTCAAAGTAACTTCGTTCATTCATGATTGAACAACAAGCTGAGCCAGATACTGAATGGGCCTGATCTGATGAAACAACTGTGTGTTTGTGTGTTAGCTGTTGAAAGCCATGCTGAACCCACATGGTGAGGGGTGAGTGTGACGTCCATTTCGAGTCACAATGCCTTCCAAGGATGTAAAACGATCGCTACAATGTTATGGTGGTTTGAGAACACCTTAGAAATATCGACAACTAGCCCTACGTCAAGTGACACACAGAGAGATAAATATCATTTTCATGCAAGATGAGGTTGGCCAGGTAGCTGGATAGAACCACAAATATAACTCTTAGATCTCATTTCTATTCTACAACCCAAAGCCATCATGTTCTGACAGTTGTACAGACAGGTCCATACCTGGTGAAGCAGTATTCACAGTGCGCTCCTCTCTCATTCACCGTCAGCACGTAGGAATAGGCAGGACAGACAAATACGAGGTCTCCGACAGGGAAGTGCTTCACAGCCCGCAGTCCCCTGCCCTTCCCCGGGCTAGCAAACCTCTCTGTCCCCTCTATACCCTCGTTCTTCATACATATGCCATTCATCTTTAATAACGCCGTGGTCTGTTGACCTAGCTAGCAATGCTACTTGTAGTGCTGCTTTGCAAGCCAGCGAGCTAGGCAACGTTGGAGTCCTCTTGCAAAAACTCAATTATCAGACTTGCTAGCGGGTTCGTAATTCCCAAGGGCCTCGTTCACAGTGTTGCTTGTATGTCTGTCTGCGGCTAGCGAGGTTAGCTAGCTGGCTGGATTTGGCTACACCCTGACACTAAATATGTTCTAATCTGTGCTGACACGAATGCCTCCTCTCTCACCAATACCAAACGGAAAGGCTATCATAAACTAGCCAGCCTAGCGTCATATGGTTCACTTCTCAATACTACGACACAAAGCTACAGGATACCGAGAGGTCCTAATGCCCCGATTGGTTAAACGTGAGAAAGCGCTCAGACTAGGGTTGCAAAATTGCTTTAACCCCCCCCAAAATTACAAGGTTTTCCAGAAATCCAGGTTTGACAATTACAGGAATCAGGAGAGAGTAAGAAGAAAATCCGCAATCTTCCAACCAGGATTTCTGGAAAACCTTGGAATTTTGGGAAAACTTAGCGGAATTTTGCAACGCCCAGGTCAGGCAAATAAGATGGTTCAGACGTTACTGGAGATAATCATTGACAGTCTTGTACCACCATCCTGTGGCCAAAAGATAGTATGCATTAGCTTGGGAGTGGGTCAGTGGGAGACTCAATTGCTTTTTCCTTGACTCATTTTACATTTTAGTCATTTAGCAGACGCTCTTATCCAGAGCGACTTAGTGAGTGCATACATTTTCATACTGGCCCCCCGTGGGAAACGAACCCACAACCCTGGCGTTGCAAGCGCCATGCTCTACCAACTGAGCTACAGGGGACTCATCGCGTCCTCTCTCCTCAAAACCCATTGGAGGAGGTCAGATGGTCAGGAACTCTGAATTTCTCATGTACAATTGAGATTCTTTCACTGACCCACGTTAATGCATTGTTATTTTTTGGCCACACGATGGTGGTACAAGACAGTCAATGGTTATCTCAAGCAACGTCTGGATCATCTTATTTTGTCTGAACTGAGGGTTGCAAAATCTTCCCAGTGAATTAATGAATTAGAAAATGGTTGTGTTGTGTCGTCACAGTTGGTTCTTTATCTTTGTATAATAGAGCCCTCTGCTGCCATCTTCTGGACAGACAAGATGTTAAAGTTGTACATTGTCCAGTGCATTGACTAGACGGAAAAACCCACACCTCAAAGCATTATTTATTTATTTTTGGGTATTTTACCCCCTTTTTCTCCCCAATCGTCAATCTTGTCTCATCGCTGCAACTCCTCAACAGGCTCGGGAGAGGCGAAGGTGGAGTCATGCGTCCTCCGAAACATGACCCGCCTAACCGCGCTCCTTAACACCCGCCAGCTTAACCTGGAAGCCAGCCCCACCAATGTGTCCGGGGGAAAAAAACAGTTAAAACTGGCGACCGAGGTAAGCCCGCAGGCACCCGGCCCGCCACAAGGAGTCGCTAGAGCGCGATGAGCCAAGTAAAGCCCGGCCGGCCAAACCCTCCCCTAACCCTGACGACGCTGGGCCAATTTTGCGCCGTCTTATGGGACTCCCGGCCACCGCCGGTTGTGGCACAGCCCGGGTTCGCCTTAGACCGCTGCGCCACTCGGGAGGCCCACCTCAAAGCATTTTAACAAAGATCGAGTGATAGCGGTATTTTGAAGTTGCTGCTGAACGGCAGGCGCAGCCGTTATTCCTGGGTTTGGGCTCACTCAGCGCAAAGCTGTTCCTGTACGAGTCATGTAAACCCAGTGTAACATTTTGTTGGCAGTAGCAGAAAACACGCTTCCAAGTGTTCTCGGGCATGAGCTGCGCAACGAATCCTTGGAAATAGAACCAGTTATTTCACACTGGTCACCAGGTTTGGGCTCGACTCAAATTAAAGGCAGTCAATTCAGGAAATGATTTGAATAAAACAATTCTAAAATTGAAAAACGTTTTAAATCAATAGCTTCTACTTTACAGTTTATTAAGAAGTATTGAAAATAAAAATTTGTTTTCAATTAATTAATTGTAATTTGTGATAACTTCCTGAATTAAATGCCTTCAATTCTAATTCAGCCCAACCCTGAGGGGCAGCGCAAGGCTGTTGTGGAGCCCTGATGCCTGCACCCAGGTTTCATTGAAATAAATAAGAGCGTTTCATGCCCTGCAAAAATAAGTTTCCAGTGTAGCAGGCCTGTAAAAGCACTTTCAACTGTGAATCTCCATTGAACATGATTTTTGGGATTTATCTACATCCGAGAAACTGGCCCTAGGAGACTTAATTTTATTTAAGCCGGACAACCGGTTGCCAGACTAGAATTCATGTAAAACTCAAAGATTGTGGTATAACAAGCAAAGTGGCAAAACATACCCTCTGATAGGCTAGATGAAATGTTCAGAGTGACTAATTTCAGATCTGTACACAGGGTTTCCACTCTTAAGATGCACTAAAAATTCCATGACAACAGCCATACACATACAGGGCAAATGCAGAAAACCCCCCAAAAATACATTTTAATGACCATTGAATTTCCAAAACGTAATGTAACTGAACTGTATGCAAAATTCCCTGATTGTATCAAATAATGTATTACATTCCCTTTATTAAATGTCCTGTACACAAGTGCCTTGGAGGTAAGGGCTGGGTTGTTTCTGGACAAGGCCCTGTTATCCTTCTCCTGAAAGCGTGGTCCCTCTCCAAAGCCTTTTATATTGTCCAGAGTGTGGACATCTACATTCATCTCAAAGTACTGGTTACTACCTGAACTCCTTAGAACCGTATTCTATCAGAATTAGAATGCTGCATCCCTTGTAAACAGATCAGTCTATTTCCTGTGACCTCACAACCAGTCAGAGAGACGTCAGTTCACTGTGAGGAGAGTCTGATGAACGTTGTATTCCCTGTTCTGGTAAAAGTTCAGGTCTGTCAGTCCATGGACCAAAAACAACCAGTCTGACAGGAAATCAACATGGCTGAAGGTGTAACAGTGGTGTCCAACATCCTCAGGGCAGGTCCACATGTTGAGGATGGAGTCAGACTTCATGTCCCTCTAGAACGACAAATAGAGGATCTGGGAATAAAATGAGGAGGGTGGTTAAACCGAAGTAGGGATATATGGAATTAATTGTTTTGGTACAAATCCACAACGTGTGAAAAACCTTGTAAGGAAAATAAGACTCAAATCTTGACAACAAGGTCATCTCTATGACAACAACGCCATCTCTATGACAACAAGGCCATCTCTATGACAACCAGGTAATCTCTATGAGAAGTGCTCCATGTCTGCTGAGATGGGTTCTGATGTGTGTTGGGGATTGTGAATACCTTCATGTACTGTAAGCCCCTTGGATGACAACAGAACATTTAGCCCTATTGTATGGTATCCTAAGTTGGGACACAAAAGGGAGACAATGAAATATGTTCTGTGTCTGGCTTGGTAGTTAGCCTGAATATCTGGTTAATCTGTGTTGGATCAGTCCACTGCCCAGGCTATAGCCAATAGCTTAATTACATGTATTATTTCTCACTTTTGTTTTTGTAGCTTGGTGTTCCACAGAAACACTAGAACAGAACACCATCAAAGTCAGTCAATGTGTGTTGTAGTTCTGCATCCCACTTAGGTAAAGGTTCTAATGGCTGTGCAAGATGGCAAAGGGTTGATTCTAATGGCTGTGCAAGATGGCGAAGGGTTGATTCTAATGGCTGTGCAAGATGGCGAAGGGTTGATTCTAATGGCTGTGCAAGATGGCGAAGGGTTAATTCTAAGGGTTGTGCTAGATGGCGAAGGGTTAATTCTAAGGGTTGTGCTAGATGGCGAAGGGTTGATTCTAATGGCTGTGCCAGATGGCGAAGGGTTAATTCTAAGGGTTGTGCTAGATGGCGAAGGGTTGATTCTAATGGCTGTGCCAGATGGCGAAGGGTTAATTCTAAGGGTTGTGCTAGATGGCGAAGGGTTAATTCTAAGGGTTGTGCCAGATGGTGAAGGGTTGATTCTAATGGCTGTGCCAGATGGCGAAGGGTTGATTCTAAGGGTTGTGCTAGATGGCGAAGGGTTGATTCTAATGGCTGTGCCAGATGGCGAAGGGTTGATTCTAAGGGTTGTGCTAGATGGCGAAGGGTTGATTCTAATGGCTGTGCCAGATGGCGAAGGGTTGATTCTAAGGGTTGTGCTAGATGGCGAAGGGTTGATTCTAAGGGTTGTGCTAGATGGTGATGAATTGAGACATCAGCTAATAAATTTTTGGGGGAATTGAGAGCTTTTTTCTTTCTCCCCCACTCCTGTTAAGCCTCAAATTAAGTCATTTTTTGAGGCTCTGAAACAAGAAGGTTCGACAAAGAAGAGACTTCACGGGCTATAGTTGGCAGCAGATTTCTCCCTTATGAGTCCCACATTTTACAACCAACTGTCACGATGACAAGACCTCCCCCTCATCATGACTGAGAAGACTCCCCCTCAAGGTGTTGCTCTCCTGGAACAAGACAAGACCTCCCCCTCATCATGACTGAGAAGACTCCTCCTCAAGGTGTTGCTCTCCTGGAACAAGACAAGACCTCCCCCTCATCATGACTGAGAAGACTCCTCCTCAAGGTGTTGCTCTCCTGGAACAAGACAAGACCTCCCCCTCATCATGACTGAGAAGACTCCTCCTCAAGGTGTTGCTCTCCTGGAACAAGACAAGACCTCCCCTCATCATGACTGAGAAGACTCCTCCTCAAGGTGTTGCTCTCCTGACATAGATGATGTCCTTGTCCACCACTAGCACTGGAATTAGAGCATTTCTCTATGAGCGCCACTGCCAGTGTATATCAAAAACAAAACTAAGGATTTCATCCTCAGCGTTCAGCGAGGCAAGCGAGTTTTTAGAGAACGCAACAAAAAAATAAATCTGTGACTCCCCAATAAATGTTCTATGGTAGAGACAGTTGCGTGTGCATGCAGTTATTTCACCCTAGTCAGACCATGCTGATAAGAGGTCTACAGACAAAGATGATCTATTGTATTGACAAGATGGTCGAGTAACTGCTCTAAAAAGGCGTTCAGAGGTGCTAAGTACTGTGGGCCAGCAAACTCTAAATGGTGTGCCTGATCCCTAACAACGGCAACACACCATTTTATCACACTCGTAATCGGATTTACTCGTGATCGGAAAACCCGGAAGTGCGCATTAAATGCCTCAAGTCTGCATTACTGCACGGTCACTCAGAGCGCGTCGGTATGCTCCTTCACACACATTGTTCAAGAGGTAAACGACGTCGACAGATTAAAAATGCACATGATTTACTTACTTAGTCCTATTCAATTATCAACGAAATAGCCTAATGAATGGCTGGCTACTACTGCCCGCATTTATTCCAGATACATTTAGATGAAAGTAGGATCATTCACTGGACCCAGATATTGTTTCACTTGAGAGAGGAGAAAAACATTCTCTCTCCAGACACTTAACGTGTGTACAGTAAAAATAAAAGATCTACATTTGTCATTTTATTTTCTGACGATCTGTCGCTCGGTAAACATGCCCGGGGGAGAATAAATACTAATAGCAAGCGAGCTTGGATGACCACGTAACGGCAAACGTCGTCAGCCTCCTGTAGCTCAGTTGGTAGAGCATGGCGCTTGCAACGCCAGGGTTGTGGGTTCGTTTCCCACGAGGGGGCCAGTATGAAAAAAAAACAAAAATGTATGCACTCACTTAAAACTGTAAGTTGCTCTGGATAAGAGCGTCTGCTAAATGACAAAAATGTAAAATGTAAATGTCAGCAATGTAATAATGATACGGACAGACAAAGTAGGCCTACTAAACGCCAAGTAGCCAGACTAAAACAACCATACGGCTTCAGATTTAACAACAATGACTAGCTACCGATTCTGATTCATACACAATGTTCAGAGAAGGGGAGACTTGTGACTGAGTAGGTGAAACAGAGCGTGTGTCCGTCTGGGGGAAATGAGCGCGGCATGCTCTAATCCAATCGTTGCAGCAGACTCAACCGATACCCCGCCCGTTTCTTTAGAGCACACAGCGCTTCACACCGTTCGAGTGAAAGAGAGATGGCGCCGGCAGCTGAAAATTATTTTTTTTCCGATCACGGATAGTACAAATAAATTAATACTTGTCATAATCGTATACGAAAATTTCTCCATATCCGTTCCGATACTGGTTTTGTCACAGTCTTGGTACACCCCTGGAAATACATGTCCTCAAAGATGGAAGACAGGCAGGAGGCGGGATCAGGTGGGACCATTCTAGCCAATGAGAAGGCAGATACGCATGTGAACAATGCCACATGCGTTCACTTAAAAATCAGTGCATTTGCAACAACCTAACCATTTACGAAAATTCAATTAGATCAAAATAAACCTTACGTAGCAAATTAGCAATAAAATATGTTGTTGACCAAATTCAACTCCCTCTCATTGATCTCCACACAAAAATTCCTCACCTCGTGATCTTATTTTTTCGCGGACAGATTTTGGGTGGAGTAAACCCTCTCGCTTCACCTCTTCCTCTCTGCTAAAGTGAACACGAAAAACCTCCACCCACAAAATGTCTGGAACTCACCAGCAGAGATGCCACCTCGTCATCATGAGAGAAGTTGCGTCCTCAAAGTGTTGCTCTCCTGGAACAAGCCACTTGCTCCTGACATACTGTAGACGGTGTCCTTTTCCGCCACTATAAATCAAAGTGTTTTAGTTCGTGTAAATCATAGCGATGTCCAGTCCACATACAGTAGAAGAATTGGATACCATTGACATCCCCAATAAGCCACAATGTCTGCGTTGAGGCAGGCAACCAAATCCGGATAATATTTTCATTAATTGGTATTTTGACCAATCACGTCAGATCTTTTCAAAGCCTGATCTGATTGGTCAAAAGACCAATTAATGAGAGAGAAAAAAAAAATCAGAATTGGGCTGCCTGTCTTAAAGCAGCAAAATAGTAAATAATCTGATTGTTAAAAATAATATCGCTAAAAACACCTTTAGGGATTTGGGGTTTTCGCTTGTGAAGAGTTGAAAGAGTTTAGTCCAACATAGAGAAGGGATGATACGACCACTCTGCTGAAACAAACACGTATGAAGTTATCCGACCAAGCAATTACAGCGAATTCACATTCATTTAAGTGTTGAAATGAATGCTATTGGCACCAGTCAGATTCTATGAATTCTTAAAATGTTAACATAATTCACCCCCCAAAAAATAAAAATAAATTACTTGCATACCTTTTCATCCAGAGGCTCACGTATCATAACTAGTTACGGATTCTGATTCATCCACGGTGTTTGGAGAAGGGGAGACTTGTGCCCTGAGACGAGTGACTGAGTGAGAGCAGCACTCACATAACAGGAGGCCAGCTCTAAGAATGTCAGTGGAAGTATCCTTTAAAAAAAAACATCTTAGTTGACGGTAGAATAACTCCATGTTCAAAATGGGAACATACAGGTAACAGAAAAGCTGGTCTTGATGCAGTCTCTTAATCTTGCCACAAAAATAAATAAAAAATAAAAATTGCCCACTGATAAAAAAAATTAAAACATGATCCATCGTAGTAGGTAAATAAAATATAATAATAATAATAATAATATGCCATTTAGCAGACGCTTTTATCCAAAGCGACTTACAGTCATGCGTGCATACATTTTTGTGTATGGGTGGTCCCGGGGATCGAACCCACTACCCTGGCGTTACAAGTGCCGTGCTCTACCAGCTGAGCTACAGAGGACCAAAATCCTTGTTCGTCTTTTTTTCTAACAAAAAAAAAAAGCACAGATGTTCTTCTACAGACGCTTTCAAAAGTAGTGGAGTTTGTCTAGTCAATGAATACGTCGTAAAATGGTTAAGAAAAAAGTATTGCAATAATCAAGCTGTATTCAGTCTCTTTACAGCAAGACCAGGCATCAATAATTAACCAACAGGAGGCCAAGGGGATCTGCTAAATACACCATTCAAACACTAAACCCTTAATACCAATACGTTTAAAATATATTTTGTCCCCCTATTTCACTCAATCCTAAAAAGACTAGGCTACTCATTCTTGTGTACCAATTTCTGAACTGGTCCAGACTGAAGCTACATCCTGTCCAGACTGAAGCTACATCCTGTCCAGACAGAAGCTACATCCTGTCCAGACTGAAGCTACATCCTGTCCAGACTGAGGCTACATCCTGTCCAGACTGAGGCTACATCCTGTCCAGACTGAGGCTACATCCTGTCCAGACTGAGGCTACATCCTGTCCAGACTGAGGCTACATCCTGTCCAGACTGAAGCTACATCCTGTCCAGACTGAGGCTACATCCTGTCCAGACTGAAGCTGCACTGGTTCTGTGTGTTTCTCTCTCTACCACACCTGAGTGACCAACAGCCCTTCTTGAACTGTGTCAAGAAGGGCTGTTTTGACTGACGGCATTTGACTTAGCCTTTTGCAGATTTTCTAATAGCCCCAAATCCTAGGATGTCTGATCTGTATTCAGCAAGGATTTGTTTGAATCTCTTCTCAGAACCAGACTCAACTACAAAGCATTCTGAAAGTTCAGTAAGAATCCACCTCGTGTTGCACTTCATCACATATAACAACGTCAATCATCATTTTCAGGCAAATCTGCATCTGGCTTTTGACAGAGAGATCCGACTCTTCCTCAGACTCCTTTCCCCTTGTCAGCAGGTCGTTTTTCTTCTTCCTGGACAAGATGAGGGGATTGCCGTCTTGCATCTTGTTTTCTTTCTGAGATCTCAGTCAGAATTTTCTTGAAGCAAAAGGAAGTGATTATATTTCCCTGGGATGAAGCGGATCAGAGAGGCTCTCCAGCATGTCACAATGAAGTTCTACTTGTCTGACTTCATAAAATTGAAATTGGATATTAACATGTCAAATATATTTCCTTAAATCCAAATGTTCTTTCTGTTAGGCTACTTCTGTCAATCTTTGGTATTTTGTCTCAAGTGATGCTGCAGTGACCTTCTGGTTATATCTGAAGTTGGCTTGATTTCACTTTCAAAAGGACCACTTTCTGCAGCCGGTAGTGGTGACTGTGGGAGGCTTAATACATTTCCAGTCAGAATATTACTGGGTGTTGATCCATCTTTGTTCAAATGCTCTTCAGATGTGCTGACGGTATCTTGGTCTTCGCAGAAATAAACCAATTTGACCTCAGAGTGAAAATCTGACTCCTCCTTTATGCAGATGTCAGCAGGTCCATTATCCTGGCCAAGCATTGCTGCTTCATCAGTGGAGATTGTTTCAACTTTGTCCATAGCGATAGTGTCTTTACCATGAGGATAAACCAGTGTTGCATCTTGTTCCACATTTTCAGGAAAATAATCTGAAAGCACAGTTTTTTTTGCTTGGCTTTGAATCACACTCGGTATTATGAACACTTCTTTAGAGATTTCTCCCTTTCCCAAGAGCTCAGCTTTGTGTTTCTGAACCATTCTTTTCACTTTACAGTTAATACGCAGTTGAAATAGATTACGTCTCTGATTTTGCAAACTAAGATCAAAATTGTATTTTAGAATATCATAGAAAATATACCCAAATCCTTTGGCTTTTTTATGATAGGACTTTATCTTAGCATATTTATACACCTCAAATATTACACCGTTTGTCAGCAAATTAAATTCCAGTTTCTTTTTAGAAGGTTTGGATGCAACATCAAGGTCCAGACCTATTTCCTCGCAGAGTGGGTAGCACTCTTTGGCTTTCACCACTTTTTTGGTGTGAGACGTCACATTTGATTGGTCTAAGTTGGTTACAACAATTTGCTTTGTTTCGTCAGTACAAAGTGCAAGGTCAGTCTCATCAGAGATGCTCTCCATCTTGACACAATGAGGTTCTACTTGTATGACTTCAAAATCACCTCCCTCTGTCTCCCTGGTTACTAACATGTCCATTTCTTTCTTCTTCCTCATTAAATCCAATCTCCTCCTTTTTGATACTTCTTTCATTTGGTATTTCGGCTCAAGTGATGCTGTAGTGACCTTCTGGTTACTGGACATCTCTGAAGAACTATTTCGTTTGCGTGACTTCTTCAAGAAGAAAGCTTCATTTTCAAGTTCACATCTCCATGTACCGTTTTTACCCATCTTGCGCTGCAAAACTGCTCTTAACCGTCCCATAATATCTTCAGCCAGCTCAGTTTTCCCACTTTGTAAATCCAGATCAAAATTATGCTCGAGAACCTCACACACAATCTGCTTCCAATTTCCACACACTTGTGAGGCAAAATCTGCCAATTCAAATATTACATCTCTGGTCAATAGATGCAAGTCAAGTTTCTGTGTTTTCCCATATTTTGATTTCACATCAAGGTCAAGTCCTTTTTCCTTACAGATGGGGTAGAGGACCCTCAATGCTTCTTCTACAGTGGGCATTATTAAGGATTGGCCCATTGTTACGTCTGTCTGAATGGTGAAGGTCTCCGTCTGGACATGTTGAGGAGAGACGATGTCCATATCAGGCTCATCCCTCGTGCAGATATCATTAGGTCCATTTTCAGGGCCAAGGATTGCCGTCTCATCAGCACATCGTCTCACGTCTGTCTCAGTAGAGAAGCTCTCAGTCGTCATCAGGTCCACAACAGGCTCCTCCTTTATGCAGATGTCAAAAGGTGTAGGATTTGACAAGCTGTTATGCAAATAGCACTGTGCCCATTTAAGAGAGTATTCCAAAACTTTAATTGTCATTGGATCAGGAAGTTCAAACACTTCTGTTAACCACTCAGGTGTTCTCTTGGAATGCATCTTCAGCATTTCTTTTATTTTTTTATCTATCTTGTTTGAAAAGTCATATTGTTGTTCATTTTGTACACCAAGATCAAAGTTGTATTCTAGAATATCAAAGATAACATGAGGGCGAGATCTATTAATATTTTTAGCATATTCAGACACCTCAAGCATTACACCAAATGTCAGTAAATGCAAATCAAGTTTCTGTTTTGCTCCAGATCCAACATTGAAATCTACACCTATCTCCTTGCACTTGGCGTATGGATCTTTCCAATATTTCCCAAACTTTCTTAGGTTAGGTCTTGAGTAACTGCCACGACACTGCCGTATATATTTATCCTCTATTGTTTTTTGGCATTGTAGTCTTTGTCTTAAATTGGCATTGTAGTCTTCTTCTTCTTCTTCTTCATCAGAGGGAAAGTTCAATGGCTCACAATATTCTGGAAGAATAGGCCTAGTAGATACAGCTAAATTACAGCCGCTTTCTGTAGCAGGTGAGGTTAGCACAGAAGGAATGGCAGTACTATGGCTTGGGATATTAACATTGTCAGTGGGCAATTCATTACTGGTCTGTGTTTGGCGTAGGCTAGACGCCTGTGAAGTTGGGTTGATTTGAGCGTCAAAAGAACCACTGAGGGTGGATACATTTGCTATCGGTATATCACTGGATGGTACTCCATGCCATGATCCCTCTTTGATCAAATGCCTTTCAGGTGTGCCGATGGTCTCTTGATCTTTACAGAAATAAACCACTTTGACAGCCCTGTTCTCCCCATCACATGCGCCGGTCTTTTCAGGAAAAATACGTAAAATCTGCCCTTGACTTGTTGTTTGGGGACTGATGGTAGATACATGTGAATGCTCTTTCAGTAAACCCACATGGTAACCTGTTTCTGTGTTTCCTGACAATAGGGAACTTGGGTAATCTATCCAGGCATTAATCGAATCAGACCAAATGATTGTTTGGGATATCTCCCTCTCATCTTCCTCCATCTTAACGTCAACATCCATTTTGCACCAATGTCTCTACAAAGACAAACTAATCAAAAAGCCCCGATGACAATCATCTCTAAACTGAGCTAGACAGATAATGTAATTTGCCCTATATAAATTAGCTAGCTAAGTGCCTGCAAATGCCTAAATCGTATTTGGAGATGTAGTTATCAGCTAGCTAATAACTATGAGAAACACTCTTAACGCCACCTTCATACAACTACGACCGGAAGTTACTTTTTCGTAGCATATTAGGATAACTTATTACGCAGCACGTTATGAGAATCAACGTAGCAGGTTAGGACAATTTGGTTAAGTTTAGGAAAAGGGCTAGGGTGAGCAAAACTGCTCTCCTAACCTGCTATTAAAATCACTTCCCAACATAGAGAAGGGATGATACGACTGCGTTGCTTTAGGGCCACTCTGCTGAAACAAACACGTATGAAGTTATCCGACCAAGCAATTACAGCGAATTCACATTCATTTAAGTGTTGAAATGAATGCTATTGGCACCAGTCAGATTCTATGAATTCTTAAAATGTTAACATAATTCACCCCCCCCCCAAAAAAAATACTATAAATTACTTGCATACCTTTTCATCCAGAGGCTCACGTATCATAACTAGTTACGGATTCTGATTCATCCACGGTGTTTGGAGAAGGGGAGACTTGTGCCCTGAGACGAGTGACTGAGTGAGAGCAGCACTCACATAACAGGAGGCCAGCTCTAAGAATGTCAGTGGAAGTATCCTTTAAAAAAAAACATCTTAGTTGACGGTAGAATAACTCCATGTTCAAAATGGGAACATACATGTAACAGAAAAGCTGGTCTTGATGCAGTCTCTTAATCTTGCCACAAAAATAAATACAAAATAAAAATTACCCACTGATTAAAAAAATTAAAACATGATCCATCGTAGTAGGTAAATAAAATCCTTGTTCGTCTTTTTTTCTAACAAAAAAAAAAGCACAGATGTTCTTCTACAGAGGCTTTCAAAAGTAGTGGAGTTTGTCTAGTCAATGAATACGTCGTAAAATGGTTAAGAAAAAAGTATTGCAATAATCAAGCTGTATTCAGTCTCTTTACAGCAAGACCAGGCATCAAGAGTTAACCAACAGGAGGCCAAGGGGATCTGCTAAATACACCATTCAAACACTAAACCCTTAATACCAATACGTTTAAAATATATTTTGTCCCCCTATTTCACTCAATCCTAAAAAGACTAGGCTACTCATTCTTGTGTACCAATTTCTGAACTGGTCCAGACTGAAGCTACATCCTGTCCAGCCTGAAGCTACATCCTGTCCAGACTGAGGCTACATCCTGTCCAGACTGAAGCTACATCCTGTCCAGACTGAGGCTACATCCTGTCCAGACTGAGGCTACATCCTGTCCAGACTGAGGCTACATCCTGTCCAGACTGAGGCTACATCCTGTCCAGACTGAAGCTATATCCTGTCCAGACTGAAGCTACATTCTGTCCAGACTGAGGCTACATCCTGTCCAGACTGAGGCTACATCCTGTCCAGACTGAAGCTACATCCTGTCCAGACTGAAGCTACATCCTGTCCAGACTGAAGCTACATCCTGTCCAGACTGAGGCTACATCCTGTCCAGACTGAGGCTACATCCTGTCCAGACTGAAGCTACATCCTGTCCAGACTGAGGCTACATCCTGTCCAGACTGAGGCTACATCCTGTCCAGACTGAGGCTACATCCTGTCCAGACTGAAGCTCCACTGGTTCTGTGTGTTTCTCTCTCTACCACACCTGAGTGACCAACAGCCCTTCTTGAACTGCGTCAAGAAGGGCTGTTTTGACTGACGGCATTTGACTTAGCCTTTTGCAGATTTTCTAATAGCCCCAAATCCTAGGATGTCTGATCTGTATTCAGCAAGGATTTGTTTGAATCTCTTCTCAGAACCAGACTCAACTACAAAGCATTCTGAAAGTTCAGTAAGAATCCACCTCGTGTTGCACTTCATCACATATAACAAAGTCAATCATCATTTTCAGGCAAATCTGCATCTGGCTTTTGACAGAGAGATCCGACTCTTCCTCAGACTCCTTTCCCCTTGTCAGCAGGTCTTTTTTCTTCTTCCTGGACAAGATGAGGGGATTGCCGTCTTGCATCTTGTTTTTTTTCTGAGATCTCAGTCAGAATTTTCTTGAAGCAAAAGGAAGTTATTATATTTCCCTGGGATGAAGCAGATCAGAGAGGCTCTCCAGCATGTCACAATGAAGTTCTACTTGTCTGACTTTATAAAATTGAAATTGGATATTAACATGTCAAATATTTTTCCTTAAATCCAAATGTTCTTTCTGTTAGGATACTTCTGTCAATCTTTGGTATTTTGTCTCAAGTGATGCTGCAGTGACCTTCTGGTTATATCTGAAGTTGGCTTGATTTCACTTTCAAAAGGACCACTTTCTGCAGCCGGTAGTGGTGACTGTGGGAGGCTTAATACATTTCCAGTCAGAATATTACTGGGTGTTGATCCATCTTTGTTCAAATGCTCTTCAGATGTGCTGACGGTATCTTGGTCTTCGCAGAAATAAACCAATTTGACCTCTGAGTGAAGATCTGACTCCTCCTTTATGCAGATGTCAGCAGGTCCATTATCCTGGCCAAGCATTGTTGCTTCATCAGTGGAGATTGTTTCAACTTTGTCCATAGCGATAGTGTCTTTACCATGATGAGGATAAACCAGTGTTGCATCTTGTTCCATATTTTTTTCAGGAAAATAATCTGAAAGCACAGTTTTTTTTGCTTGGCTTTGAATCACACTCGGTATTATGAACACTTCTTTAGAGATTTCTCCCTTTCCCAAGAGCTCAGGTTTGTGTTTCTGAACCATTCTTTTCACTTTACAGTTAATACGCAGTTGAAATAGATTACGTCTCTGATTTTGCAAACTAAGATCAAAATTGTATTTTAGAATATCATAGAAAATATACCCAAATCCTTTGGCTTTTTTATGATAGGACTTTATCTTAGCATATTTATACACCTCAAATATTACACCGTTTGTCAGCAAATTAAATTCCAGTTTCTTTTTAGAAGGTTTGGATTCAACATCAAGGTCCAGACCTATTTCCTCGCAGAGTGGGTAGCACTCTTTGGCTTTCACCACTTTTTTGGTGTGAGACGTCACATTTGATTGGTCTAAGTTGGTTACAACAATTTGCTTTGTTTCGTCAGTACAAAGTGCAAGGTCAGTCTCATCAGAGATGCTCTCCATCTTGACACAATGAGGTTCTACTTGTATGACTTCAAAATCACCTCCCTCTGTCTCCCTGGTTACTAACATGTCCATTTCTTTCTTCTTCCTCATTAAATCCAATCTCCTCCTTTTTGATACTTCTTTCATTTGGTATTTCGGCTCAAGTGATGCTGTAGTGACCTTCTGGTTACTGGACATCTCTGAAGAACTATTTCGTTTGCGTGACTTCTTCAAGAAGAAAGCTTCATTTTCAAGTTCACATCTCCATGTACCGTTTTTACCCATCTTGCGCTGCAAAACTGCTCTTAACCGTCCCATAATATCTTCAGCCAGCTCAGTTTTCCCACTTTGTAAATCCAGATCAAAATTATGCTCGAGAACCTCACACACAATCTGCTTCCAATTTCCACACACTTGTGAGGCAAAATCTGCCAATTCAAATATTACATCTCTGGTCAATAGATGCAAGTCAAGTTTCTGTGTTTTCCTATATTTTGATTTCACATCAAGGTCAAGTCCTTTTTCCTTACAGATGGGGTAGAGGACCCTCAATGCTTCTTCTACAGTGGCCATTATTAAGGATTGGCCCATTGTTACGTCTGTCTGAATGGTGAAGGTCTCCGTCTGGACATGTTGAGGAGAGACGATGTCCATATCAGGCTCATCCCTCGTGCAGATATCATTAGGTCCATTTTCAGGGCCAAGGATTGCCGTCTCATCAGCACATCGTGTTACATCGGTCTCAGTAGAGAAGCTCTCAGTCGTCACATGCAGAGGAGATATCAGGTCCACAACAGGCTCCTCCTTTATGCAGATGTCAAAAGGTGTAGGATTTGACAAGCTGTTATGCAAATAGCACTGTGCCCATTTAAGAGAGTATTCCAAAACTTTAATTGTCATTGGATCAGGAAGTTCAAACACTTCTGTTAACCACTCAGGTGTTCTCTTGGAATGCATCTTCAGCATTTCTTTTATTTTTTTATCTATCTTGTTTGAAAAGTCATATTGTTGTTCATTTTGTACACCAAGATCAAAGTTGTATTCTAGAATATCAAAGATAACATGAGGGCGAGATCTATTAATATTTTTAGCATATTCAGACACCTCAAGCATTACACCAAATGTCAGTAAATGCAAATCAAGTTTCTGTTTTGCTCCAGATCCAACATTGAAATCTACACCTATCTCCTTGCACTTGGCGTATGGATCTTTCCAATATTTCCCAAACTTTCTTAGGTTAGGTCTTGAGTAACTGCCACGACACTGCCGTATATATTTATCCTCTATTGTTTTTTGGCATTGTAGTCTTTGTCTTAAATTGGCATTGTAGTCTTCTTCTTCTTCTTCTTCATCAGAGGGAAAGTTCAATGGCTCACAATATTCTGGAAGAATAGGCCTAGTAGATACAGCTAAATTACAGCCGCTTTCTGTAGCAGGTGAGGTTAGCACAGAAGGAATGGCAGTACTATGGCTTGGGATATTAACATTGTCAGTGGGCAATTCATTACTGGTCTGTGTTTGGCGTAGGCTAGACGCCTGTGAAGTTGGGTTGATTTGAGCGTCAAAAGAACCACTGAGGGTGGATACATTTGCTATCGGTATATCACTGGATGGTACTCCATGCCATGATCCCTCTTTGATCAAATGCCTTTCAGGTGTGCCGATGGTCTCTTGATCTTTACAGAAATAAACCACTTTGACAGCCCTGTTCTCCCCATCACATGCGCCGGTCTTTTCAGGAAAAATACGTAAAATCTGCCCTTGACTTGTTGTTTGGGGACTGATGGTAGATACATGTGAATGCTCTTTCAGTAAACCCACATGGTAACCTGTTTCTGTGTTTCCTGACAATAGAGAACTTGGATAATCTATCCAGGCATTAATCGAATCAGACCAAATGATTGTTTGGGATATCTCCCTCTCATCTTCCTCTATCTTAACGTCAACATCCATTTTGCACCAATGCCTCTACAAAGACAAACTAATCAAAAAGCCCCGATGACAATCATCTCTAAACTGAGCTAGACAGATAATGTAATTTGCCCTATATAAATTAGCTAGCTAAGTGCCTGCAAATGCCTAAATCGTATTCGGAGATGTAGTTATCAGCTAGCTAATAACTATGAGAAACACTCTTCACGCCACCTCGATACAACTACGACCGGAAGTTACTTTTTCGTAGCATATTAGGATAACTTATTACGCAGCAGGTTATGAGAATCAACGTAGCAGGTTAGGACAATTTGGTTAAGTTTAGGAAAAGGGCTAGGGTGAGCAAAACTGCTCTCCTAACCTGCTATTAAAATCACTTCCGGTCGTAGCTGTATCGAAGTTGCGTGAAAAGAGTATGTCCCATCTAGCTAAGTTGTCCGTAGCCTGCTAGGCTAGCTAACGCTTTACCTTTACTGGTGGTGGGCTACTGCAAATCCCTTGGCCTTCATTATTTTTAAATAAAAATCGAGAAATTTAAAGATTTTTTCCAAAAACTTTGTCTAGCTAGTTGACTAAAAACGCAGCAACATGCACCGGAGTGGAATATTTCCGGTAGCGTTTTGAAGTCTGCATCACAGGGTTGTGGCTAGATGACGTACAGCTACAGACGGAAGTTACTTTATATTAAGCAAAATTAGTTATCCTTTCGCCATGCGATTTTGTTTTTCTAGATGGAGTACAGCTGCGGACAGAAGTTACTTTATATTCATTTTATCAAACAAATTAAGAACTTGTTTTTCTTCAAATGGATATAGAATACAACCTGTTAGTGTCAAGTAAGGGATTTTTTACACTATTAGAATGCGCTTTCACGTCATTATGTGTGTTGGGACAGGCTGCGGCACTTACGGTTGAGTGAATCATATTATGAACACACAGCGTTGACATTTACATTTTAGCCAGACCGATTTACAGTAGCAATTAATCACATTTATTTTATTTTAATTAGGGTTTAGTGCCTTGCTCAAGTGTACATCGGCAGATTTTTCACCAAGTCGGCTCGGGGTTCGGTTACTGGCCCAACGCTCTTAACCGCTAGGATACCTGCATTAACTAGGGATTCACATTTTTCCAAATGGGGTCCCCATTTGCAGAAAAAGTTTAGGAACCCCTGATAGCAGCAGGGCCGGTAACAGACCGGACACGCAGGGCATGAGCCTGGCCACTACCTGAACTCCTTATAACTGAAATCAAATCACAATTTATGTAAAGTGCATTGCACCATGTCTCAACACACTTTACAGATTTGTATTTATTTTTTAAAGATTAAATTAAAGTAATTAATAAATAAAAACAAGACACAACAACGGTCAGTCAGCCAATGGAATGGAGTTCAAAGACGACCAGTCTGACAGGAAATCAACATGGCTGAAGGTGCAACAGTGGTTTCCAACATCCTCAGGGGAGATCCACAGGTTAAGGATGGAGTTAGACTTCCTGTCCCTCTAGTACGGCAAATAATATGAGGAGCAAATGATGCATTCACAGTGGCAGTCAAGTTTCTGGGGGTGGTAAAAAAAAAAAAAGTGACACTTGTGATTAAAATAATGATTTAATTTGTAAACCGAAGAAGGGATATATGGAATGCATATTTTGGGTACAAATCCACAATGAGCTTCCTTGTTAAGGAAAACAACTCTAATCTTGACAACAAGGTCATCTCTATGCATAAATTTTCACATTTGCATTGCTCCAAGTCTGCTGAGACGGGTTTTGATGGCGATTGTGATCAGGGGCAGAGTTTTAGTGAGCTAATTTACTGCATTTCTATACAATTTAAAAACTCTTAAAATGCTATTGGAGAGCAAAAACAAGCATACATTACCCCAGCCATGATCACATTGGCTGCTGTAACTTCATTCACCTCAATCCATCTACAAACACATAGCCTATTAGCTATACAATTAGCCGCTAAACATCAACTCACATTAACTCAGCACCCGGATTTAAAACTATAATGTAATATGTACAGAGGGATCCGTTAGCAGGACAGGAGGTTGGTGGCACCTAAATTGGGGAGGACGGGCTCATAGTAATGGCTGGAACGGAATAGATGGAATGGTAATCGAACTCATCAAACACGTGATTTCATGAAATACATATTTTTTAGGTCATTGTTTCAACGACTTGAAAACAACTTAATTTCAATGTAATTGCAGCCTATACGCATGGACCCAGTATTAAAAAAATGGGTCTATGAACAATTTTATTAACAATCATACATCACTCCAGTATTCACACACAGTATTTCTTTACAACGTTCAGGTGAGTCTTTATTCCACTACTGAAGAAGCATGACTCGACTCATCATACCTACTCATATTTCATATTTTGATCATCATTTCTTTATGTATTCCATGCCACATCATTAAGTGAATGATTGCCAATACATTAATAGCTTCACCACTGTAGACCCTTCATGGTAGGATACAGTGGTAAACACCACCTCGTGGTAGGATACAGTGGTAAACACCACCTCATGGTAGGATACAGTGGTAAACACCACCTCATGGTAAAATACAGTGGTAAACACCACCTCATGGTAGGATACAGTGGTAAACACCACCTCGTGGTAGGATACAGTGGTAAACACCACCTCATGGTAGGATACAGTGGGAAAACACCACCTCATGGTAGGATACAGTGGTAAACACCACCTCATGGTAGGATACAGTGGTAAACACCACCTCATGGTAGGATACAGTGGTAAACACCACCTCATGGTAGGATACAGTGAGAAAACACCACCTCATGGTAGGATACAGTGGTAAACACCACCTCATGGTAGGATACAGTGGTAAACACCACCTCATGGTAGGATACAGTGGTAAACACCACCTCATGGTAGGATACAGTGGGAAAACACCACCTCATGGTAGGATACAGTGGTAAACACCACCTCATGGTAGGATACAGTGGTAAACACCACCTCATGGTAGGATACAGTGGTAAACACCACCTCATGGTAGGATACAGTGGTAAACACCACCTCATGGTAGGATACAGTGGTAAACACCACCTCATGGTAGGATACAGTGGTAAACACCACCTCATGGTAGGATACAGTGGGAAAACACCACCTCATGGTAGGATACAGTGGTAAACACCACCACATGGTAGGATACAGTGGGTAAACACCACCTCATGGTAGGATACAGTGGTAAACACCACCTCATGGTAGGATACAGTGGGAAAACACCACCTCATGGTAGGATACAGTGGTAAACACCACCTCATGGTAAGATACAGTGGTAAACACCACCTCATGGTAGGATACAGTGTTAAACACCACCTCATGGTAGGATACAGTGGGAAAACACCACCTCATGGTAGGATACAGTGGTAAACACCACCTCGTGGTAGGATACAGTGGTAAACACCACCTCATGGTAGGATACAGTGGTAAACACCACCTCATGGTAGGATACAGCGATAAACACCACCTCATGGTAGGATACAGTGAGAAAACACCACCTCATGGTAGGATACAGTGGTAAACACCACCTCATGGTAGGATACAGTGGTAAACACCACCTCATGGTAGGATACAGTGGTAAACACCACCTCATGGTAGGATACAGTGGTAAACACCACCTCATGGTAGGATACAGTGGTAAACACCACCTCATGGTAGGATACAGTGGTAAACACCACCTCATGGTAGGATACAGTGGTAAACACCACCTCGTGGTAGGATACAGTGGTAAACACCACCTCATGGTAGGATACAGTGGTAAACACCACCTCATGATAGGATACAGTGGTAAACACCACCTCATGGTAGGATACAGTGGTAAACACCACCTCATGGTAGGATACAGTGGTAAACACCACCTCATGGTAGGATACAGTGGTAAACACCACCTCATGGTAGGATACAGTGGGAAAACACCACCTCATGGTAGGATACAGTGGTAAACACCCCCTCATAGTAGGATACAGTGGTAAACACCACCTCATGGTAGGATACAGTGGTAAACACCACCTCATGGTAGGATACAGTGGTAAACACCACCTCATGGTAGGATACAGTGGTAAACACCACCTCATGGTAGGATACAGTGGTAAACACCACCTCATGGTAGGGTACAGTGGTAAACACCACCTCATGGTAGGATACAGTGGTAAACACCACCTCATGGTAGGGTACAGTGGTAAACACCACCTCATGGTAGGATACAGTGGTAAACACCACCTCATGGTAGGATACAGTGGTAAACACCACCTCATGGTAGGATACAGTGGTAAACACCACCTCATGGTAGGATACAGTGGTAAACACCACCTCATGGTAGGATACAGTGGTAAACACCACCTCGTGGTAGGATACAGTGGGAAAACACCACCTCGTGGTAGGATACAGTGGTAAACACCACCTCGTGGTAGGATACAGTGGTAAACACTACCTCATGGTAGGATACAGTGGGAAAACACCACCTCATGGTAGGATACAGTGGTAAACACCACCTCATGGTAGGATACAGTGGGAAAACACCACCTCATGGTAGGATACAGTGGGAAACACCACCTCGTGGTAGGATACAGTGGTAAACACCACCTCATGGTAGGATACAGTGGGAAAACACCACCTCATGGTAGGATACAGTGGTAAACACCACCTCATGGTAGGATACAGTGTATTTTGTGATCTTGCCATTCCATTTCTTGACTGCCACTGCAAAAAAAATAAAACACATTTAGTTATATTATATAAAACACTCAAAGTAATGGATATGGAGCAGATATGGCCCCGGTTACACCCGGCACTTAAATGCAACTTCCGTCATCAGATCACTCCGAGCTACATTAGGTCTGGATATGCACGCAAGTCACATTGTGCTCGCATTAGGTTCAGATCTGCCAGGATGGGCATTGTGTTCGGAATTTGACAGTCTGGATGCAATCAGGCCACCGAATATGCATCAGCAATGTACATGCGATTTTCAGTTGTTCCACTGCAAACTGTCACAAACAACTATCAGACTCCGCAAGCTCCCAGCTACTATCTAATCAACATTGTCCCAATCCCTGGTTAGCCACTATTGGGTTAAAAAGCCAAACCTAACACAATATCTGCCAATTAATTTCCAGCAATATTGCCCCTCTCTGTCTGTGTGGTGCAGGCGTTTGTCTATCTCTCAGTGTGTAGCCAGTTGATGTGATAACCGTCTTGTGGGTTGACAGAAATACTTTCCCCAAAACCTTCTCAATTAAATGTTCACTGCAAAGTAGTTTTACCTGGCAGAAGTATATCATGAGTACGTACAGTGCATTTGGAAAGTATTCAGACCCCTTGACCTTTTCCACATTTTGTTACGTTACAGCCTTATTCTAAAATTGATTAAATCGTTTTTTTCCCCCTCATCAATCTACTCACAATACCCCATTATGACAAAGCAAAAACAGGTTTTTAGACATTTTTGCCAAATTTGCTAAAAATAAAAAACTGAAATATCACAGTTACATGAGTATTCAGACCCTTTACTCAGTACTTTGTTCAAGCAGTCTTGTTGTGTATGACACTACAAGTTTGGCACACCTGTATTTGGGGAGTTTCTTCCATTCCTCTCTGCAGATCCTCTCAAGCTCTGTCAGGTTGGATGGGGCGCGTTGCTGCACAGCTAATTTCAGGTCTCTCCAGAGATGTTAGATTGGGTTCAAGTCCGGGCTCTGGCTGGGCCACTCAAGGACGTTCAGAGACTTGTCACAAAGCCACTTCTGCATTGTCTTGTCTGTGTGCTTAGGGTCGTTGTCCTGTTGGAAGGTGAACCTTCGCCCCAGTCTGAGGTCCTGAGCGCTCTGGAGCAGGTTTTCATCAAGGATCTCTCTGTAGTTTGCTCCGTTCATCTTTCCCTTGATCCTGACTAGTCTCCCTGCCGCTGAAAAACATCCCCACAGCATGATGCTGCCACCACCATGCTTCAAAGTAGGGATGGTGCCAGGTTTCCTCCAGACGTGATGCTTGGCATTCAGGCCAAAGAGTTCAATCTTGGTTTCATCAGACCAGATAATCTAGTTTCTCATGGTCTGAGAGTCTTTAGGTGCCTTTTGGCAAACTCCAAGTGGGCTGTCATGTGCCTTTTACTGAGGAGTGGCATCCGTCTGGCCACTCTACCATAAAGGCCTAATTGGTGGACTGCTGCAGAGATGGTTGTCCTTCGGAAGGTTCTCCCATCTCCACAGAGGAACTCTAGAGCTCTGTCAGAGTGACCATCGGGTTCTTGGTCACCTCCCTGACCAAGGCCCTTCTCCCCCGATTGCTCAGTTTGGCCGGGCGGCCAGCTCTAGGAAGAGTCTTGGTGGTTCCAAACTTCTTCCATTTAAGAATGATCGAGGCCACTGTGTTCTTGGGGACCTTCAATGCTGCAGACATTTTTTGGTACCCTTCCCTAGATCTGTGACTTGACACAATCCTGTCTCGGAGCTCTACGGACAATTCCTTTGACCTCAAGGCATGGTTTTTGCTCCGACATGCACTGTCAACTGAGGGACCTTATATAGACATGTTTGTGCCTTTCCAAATCATGTCCAATCAATTGAATTAGCCACAGGTGGAGTTGTAGAAACTTCTTAAGGATGATCAATGGAAACAGGATGCACCTGAGCTCAATTTCGAGTCTCATAGCGAAGGGTCTGAATACTTTGCATGCTAGAAAAGGTTGGAGACCCCTGATCTAAACCATGTGTGACCTCTCACCTCTCTGGCTGTAGAAGTGTTCTTCCTAACCAGTCCCTCAACAGCTCTCTGACTGAGCTCCTCCCTCACCGTGTCTCAGAGGAGAGATGGAGGGATGGAAGGATGAATGGATCAATCATTCAACAAGTCAGTAAAATAAAGAGAGTGTTGATAAGCTTAAATGTCTATCTCCCACCCATGGAGAGACCTAAATACTATATCTTACCCTCCAGACGGTCTTGGGGGTAGCGAGGCGGGGTGGCTTGGCTCATCTCCTGGTCAGCTGACATATCGTAAGGGGTGGGCAAATCATCACTGGTTCATACACACACAGGACAGGGTCATAGAGCCTAGTTAATACATCACTACTACTATACCATGTCTTCTGACAGGGACACAGAGCCTAGTTAATACATCACTACTACTATACCATGTCTTCTGACAGGGACACAGAGCCTAGTTAATACATCACTACTATACCATGTCTTCTGACAGGGACACAGAGCCTAGTTAATACATCACTACTATACCATGTCTTCTGACAGGGACACAGAGCCTAGTTAATACATCACTACTATACCATGTCTTCTGACAGGGACATAGAGCCTAGTTAATACATCACTACTACTATACCATGTCTTCTGACAGGGACACAGAGCCTAGTTAATACATCACTACTACTATACCATGTCTTCTGACAGGGACACAGAGCCTAGTTAATACATCACTACTACTATACCATGTCTTCTGACAGGGACACAGAGCCTAGTTAATACATCACTACTATACCATGTCTTCTGACAGGGACACAGAGCCTAGTTAATACATCACTACTATACCATGTCTTCTGACAGGGACACAGAGCCTAGTTAATACATCACTACTATACCATGTCTTCTGACAGGGACACAGAGCCTAGTTAATACATCACTACTATACCATGTCTTCTGACAGGGACACAGAGCCTAGTTAATACATCACTACTATACCATGTCTTCTGACAGGGACACAGAGCCTAGTTAATACATCACTACTATACCATGTCTTCTGACAGGGACACAGAGCCTAGTTAATACATCACTACTACTATACCATGTCTTCTGACAGGGACACAGAGCCTAGTTAATACATCACTACTATACCATGTCTTCTGACAGGGACATAGAGCCTAGTTAATACATCACTACTATACCATGTCTTCTGACAGGGACGTAGAGCCTAGTTAATACATCACTACTACTATACCATGTCTTCTGACAGGGACACAGAGCCTAGTTTTCCGTAGGAAAATGTTCACCATTTCTCAAACGAACACAACCCAGAGGTGGACAGGTCCGAAAGTAGTGTGGTGGGGTGTTACCTGAGACTGGTTCCTGTATCTCTGATGATGTGACATGATGCTGTGTTGTAGTGTTGGGGGTGTTACCTGAGACTAGTTCCTGTATCTCTGATGGTGTGACATGATGCTGTGTTGTAGTGTTGGGGGTGTTACCTGAGACTGGTTCCTGTAGTTCTGCATCACTCAGTAGTCCCACACACAGCGACCACAGCCCCTGCACACAGACAGCTGCTGCTCCAGAGGGGGTTGGCCCAGGCCTGGCACAGCCCTGCACACAGACAGCTGCTGCTCCAGAGGGGGTTGGCCCAGGCCTGGCACAGCCCTGCTCACAGACAGCTGCTGCTCCAGAGGGGGTTGGCCCAGGCTGGCACAGCCCTGCTCACAGACAGCTGCTGCTCCAGAGGGGGTTGGCCCAGGCCTGGCACAGCCCTGCTCACAGACAGCTGCTGCTCCAGAGGGGGTTGGCCCAGGCCTGGCACAGCCCTGCACACAGACAGCTGCTGCTCCAGAGGGGGTTGGCCCAGGCCTGGCACAGCCCTGCTCACACACAGCTGCTGCTCCAGAGGGGGTTGGCCCAGGCCTGGCACAGCCCTGCTCACAGACAGCTGCTGCTCCAGAGGGGGTTGACCCAGGCCTGGCACAGCCCTGCTCACAGACAGCTACTGCTCCAGAGGGGGTTGGCCCAGGCCTGGCACAGCCCTGCTCACAGACAGCTGCTGCTCCAGAGGGGGTTGGCCCAGGCCTGGCACGGCGACCACAGCACCTGGACACACACACACACACACACACAAAGTCAACAACATTGTCATAAATACACATTTCTCATCACAACATTAAATACTTTGTTGTACTCTCACCTGTATACAGTGCTATGAAAAAGTATTTGCCCCCTTTCTAATTTTCTCTACTTTTGCATATTTGTGATACTGAATGTTATCAGATCTTCAACCAAAACCTAATATTAGATAAAGGGAACATAAGTGAACAAATAACACAACAATTACATATTTATTTCATAAACAAAGTTATGCAACACCCAATTCCCCTGTGTGAAAAAGTAATTGCCCCCTTACACTCAATAACTGGTTGTGCCACCTTTAGCTGCAATGACTCCAACCGAATGCTTCCTGTAGTTGTTGATCAGTCTCTCACGTTCGCTGTGGAGGAATTTTGGCCCACTCTTCCATGCAGAACTGCTTTAACTGAGTGACGTGTGGGTTTTCAAGCATGAACTGCTCGTTTCAAGTCCTGCCACAACATCTCAATTGGGATTAGGTCTGGACTTTGACTAGGCCATTCCAAAACTTCAAATTTGTTGCTTTTTAGCAATTTTCATGTAGACTTGATTGTGTGTTTTGGAACATTGTCTTGCTGCATGACCCAGCTGCGCTTCAGCTTCAGCTCACAGACGGATGGTCTGACATTCTCCTGTGGAATTCTCTGATACAGAGCAGAATTCATGGTTCCTTCTATTAAGGCAAGTCGTCCAGGTCCTGAGGCAGCAAAGCATCCCCAAACCATCACACCACCACCACCATGCTTGACCTTTGGTATGATGTTCTTACTGTGGAATGCAGTGTTTGGTTTTCTGCATGGAAGAGTGGGCCAAAATTCCTCCACAGCGACGTGAGAGACTGCCTGGTCTGATGAATCCCAGTTCCTGCTGTTTCATGCTGATGGGAGGACTAGGGTCAGAGCTTCAGTTGGGATGAAATAAGGGAAGGATCTGTCTTTTTCCAAGTCAGTCCATTAGATTATGTTCACCGAATATACACATTTGAATATACACATTTTCCATGACTTCTCCATTACTTTTAACCACATTTGCATAACTATTATTTAGCCCTACATGAAAAATTGTAAGCATAATTGACACTGGAAAGCTGCTGTGTCTGATCCCATGTAGACCTACCATCTCCTGCCGTTGTGGCCTTGATCAAAGTAGAACTGCACTGTTAGTCACATGTCAACATGTGGTCAACCCTCCACCTGGAGAGCTCCTGGGTGTGCAGGCATGGCTTTTCATCCAGCCCTGAAACACCCAAGTCTGCTTATCAAGGTCCTGTTGAGCGGCTGATAACAATGTGGTTAGACCAGGGCTGGAACAAAAGCCTGCACCCCCAGTAGCTATCCTGGAGGACGGTTGCCACCCTTGATATAAAATATTGCAACATTACAACCAAATACCTTTGTCTTTATAAAAACTATTCCCTCATTCAATGAATCAGGGATCAAATGGATACGGTTGGGCTACTTCAAAGCTGTGTATCTAACTAAACATGTTTATGTATAAGGCTCTAATATTTATATTTTAGGGGAGATCTGTGCACAGCCAGGTATTTTTCAGCTGGATAATGCCCCATGCCACAAGGCTGGGATTGTCCAGGAATGGTTCCACAAACATGACAGTGAATTCAGCTTACTGCAGTGGCCTGCCCAGTCACCAGATCTCAAATCAAATTAGCATCTGTAGACCGGTGACGTCGAGCGGCGGAAGGGGCGAGTGGGAGTAGACGTGACAGTACCCCCCCCCCCCCCCCCCCGAAATTCCACAAATTTACTTTTAACAAGGCACACCTGTTAATTGAAATGCATTCCAGGTGACTACCTCATGATGCTGGTTGAGAGAATGCCAAGAGTGTGCAAAGCTGTCATCAAGGCAAAGGGTGGCTATTTGAAGAATCTCAAATATATATAACATTTGTTTAACACTTTTTTTTGGTTACTACATGTTATTTATGGTGGGGTTATGAAGTTGAAGCGACGGGAGGCCGAGGATAACTTTGTGTACAGGTGTGAATGTGATGAGGAAGGAAAGGCTTTCCCGGTGCTCCGGGTGAGCGGTGCTGTGACGTGCCTAATTGTGCCAGATCCCAATGGTTGTTTATCCAGGGCTTGGACCGGACAAGGAGTGGAAAACGGGTACGCAGTGATGTTGAGGGAGGAGACGAGGGTCTGGTCGATGAAATTCCCCGCGGCACCGGAGTCCACTAGAGCAGTAGAGACAACACCTGAGGGACAGCCAGCCAGTGAAATAGGAAACCAGGACGGGTTTGGCGGAAAAATTATGAAGGAATACTCACGCCTACCCTGGGAGACAGATGATCACGGGGCTTGCCCCAGCGGACTTTGGGTTAGGACGCAACGGACACAGCTGTAGCCGGTGCCCCTCCTGGCCGCAATAGGGACACAACCCCCAGCCGTCTCCGGCGATGTCGCTCTGCCGCGGAGAGATGTGTGACCTCTATCTCCATAGGTTCAGGCTCTGCCTCAGGACGGCCAAAGCAGGAATGGCGAGGGATGAGGGGACAGCAGACGCTTGCGAAGAAGGTTGTCCAGACGGATGGCAATCGCGCTGAGCGCGTCCAGGGAAAGATTGTCGTCTGGACCTACTCGCGCAGTCCTCTTCGGAATAGGTTCCGGAGCGCCGGCTCATTCCATCCACTGGAGGCTGCCACGGTCCAGAAGGTAAGGCCGTACTCCGCAGCGGTCTGGGCACCCTGCCGGAGTTGGAGTAGTCGCTCACCTCCCTCTCTGCCCTCCAGTGGATGGTCGAAGACCGCCCTGAACAGAACCATGAACCTCTCGTAGGAACTCAGCTCCTCCATCTCCTCTCTCCCAGACGGCCGTAGCCCACTCCAACGCCCGCCTGGTCAGCAGGGAAATGACCATGGCAACCTTGGACCTCTCGGGGGTGGGGGCTCCCGTCTGATGAGCGAAATAGAGGGACCACTGGAGTAGGAAGCCACGGCATTTGGATGGATTCCCGTCATATTTTCCCGGGAGGGACAGTTGGGCATCGCTGACTTGGACGGACTGCTGGGTAGGCTGGGGGACTGGCTCGCTGGGATGACTCGTGGTAGAAGGCTCTCCACTATTTCAAAGTGAATCCTCTCGGGTGGCGTCGAGGCGGTGGAGGACGCGGGGGACCTCATCCATAGTCGCACGCAGTTGTGCCAGCTGATCGTGGTGTTGTTGGAGTAGGTGTCCCTGTTCGCCGACCATCTGGTATATAGCCACCCCAGGTGGATGAAGACCAAAGGAGGTGTTCTGAGTGTGGCGCCCGGGGACACCTTGCATGGAATTGCCCGGGTCGAGAGGAGTTGATGCCAGCAGCGGGCCCCAGAGACGAGCCGGGCCACGCAGTAAACTGCGTCACATCCTGTTGGGCCCACAGCGAACCACCAGCAACCATGGTCCCGGTGAAAGTCGATGGTCATGACACCCACGCTCTGTTGGATTCCGGGAGTGTGTTAACCCTCGTACAAGAGCGCCTGCTGGCCGTTCCGACTGACCGTGGTGAGGAGATGTCCATCTCCTGTATCTACGGCGACACCAAGCGGTATTCGAACGGGCAGGCCACCATATTGACGCCACAAGGGAGCTGCCAGATGAGGGTGGGTGCCGTACCTGAGTTGCCGGTACCCCTCCTCGTGGGACGAGATTGTCCGCTGTTCACGGCACTGTGTAGGCATGAGCTGGGAAGAAGAGTACGAGCCGGTAACCGACGAGAGCGAGGACGGACCGTCGCCTGCTCCGGGAGCTCATCAGTCGGAACACCGCTGTGTTTTCTGAGAAGCCATGCCGAATGACTCTCATTGAACACCACGTCCGCAACCGGCCCGGAGAAATGGTATGAAAGAGGTCATACCGGATCCCTGAGGCCCGAAGGAAGGCCGTGAAGCAGGAGGTGGAGGATGTGAGTCATCGAGGAGTCCCACAGCGCATGGTGCAGCCCCATCATGTTGGTGCCCAAACCAGACGGTGGTCTGCGTTTCTACAATGACTTCCGGGGGGTGAACGACATCAGTTTGTTCGATGCCTACCCAATGCCGAGGGTGGACGAGCTCATCGACCGGTTGGGAAAGGCCCGGTACATCAGCACCCTGGATCTGACCAAGGGATATTGGCAGGTACCCTTGGCAGCCTCCTCCCGGGAGAAGACGGCATTCTCAACACTGAACGACTTATACCAATACCGGGTCCTCCCGTTCGGTCTCCATGGAGCCCCGCCCACGTTCCAGCGCCTGATGGACAGAATCCTCCGACCCCACCAACAGTACGCAGCGGCCTATTTGGATGACATCATCATCCACAGCCAAGGTTGGGAAGAGCAGCTGACGTGCCTCCAGGCGGTACTGGACGCGCTCAGGCAAGCCGGGTTGACAGCAAATCCCAAGAAATGGAGGTGGAGTACCTGGGGTATCTGATTGGATGGGGGAACGTCAAGCCCCAGGAGAGGAAGTTCCAGGCGGTTCGTGACTGGCCCGTTCCCCCGCACAAAGACCCAGGTCAAGTCCTTCCTGGGGCTGGTGGGATACTATAGCCGGTTTATCCCCAACTTTAGCATCCCCCCTCACCGATCTGACCAGGGCCCACCTCCCGAAAACAGTGAAGTGTTCGGATGAGGCCGAAGCGGTGTTCAGGCGCCTGAAGGAAGCCCTGTGCTCCCATCCGGATCTCGTGAAGCCTGATTTCCAGGTACTGATGCTGGTGCAGACGGATGCCTGCGACACGGGACTAGGGGCCGTCCTGTCCCAGGTACACGATGGGAAGGAACACCCCATCATGTACATAAACCGGAAGCTGATACCCAGAGAAAATATGTACTTGATTGTCGAGAAAGAGTGTCTAGCGGTGAAGTGGGTGCTAGACACTCAAGTATTACCTGTTGGGCACCCACTTCACCCTGGTCACAGACCATGCTCCCCTGGTCTGGAAAGGACACGAACGATCGAGTCACCAGGTGGTTCTTGTGTACCGTGGACAAGCCACCAGGGGAAGACTCGTCGAGGCCTGGTGACAGACGGAGTCTACATCACGCGGCGTTGGCTCCCTCTGCTGGACGTGCCAAGTCTCGACGGGTCCTCCGGCCAGGACTAATTGGGGCTGATTGAGGCCAGTGAGTAATCAAGGGGCTGATTGCTCACCAGCCGTATGGGGCCCATAAAGCTGCCAGGAGGGCAGCACACGGGAGGATTGGAGGTAGTGAGATGTTGCTACCGGACAGACGTCCTCACGGTCTGATAGAACCGAGGGGCTCGGGGTTCTACCCCAGAGGAGACAGCATTCCCCGGAGCCCAGAAGACGGTAACCAGGAAGGCGGTAACCAGGAAGGCGGTAACCAGGAAGGCGGTAACCAGGAAGGCGGTAACCCGGAAGGCGGTAACCAGGAAGGCGGTAACCAGGAAGACGGTAACCAGGAAGACGGTAACCAGGAAGAGGTCTCCTGGAGGAAACTGGAACTCTTTTATTTTTCATTATTGTTGTAAATAAACACCTTGAAACTGAGGTATCACACTTGTGTCTGATCTATGTAAAAGTATTGATCAAACCCCCTGGTCTGCCACGGTATATACAGTGTATATATATATATATATATAGAGAGAGAGAGCATGTGTCCGTTGCCTACATACATGCGTGCAGTTAATTGGAAACGCACCATAGCAGGCAATCCTCAAAAATAAAATCACTAGATAAGTTAATGGGAACAGCTTCTGTCTCCAGGATCTGAATTCTTCACATGCTCAACATAATGGAGAGATGAGTCTCCATGGTGCTAAGAATTCACCTGACACAGGCATGCACACACGTATGTAACCAACGGACACATGCTCACAAACACACGTGACAAATGTGCCTTAGAAATGACCTTTCCAGCAACTTTTCCTTATTGTAAAGACTTGTAGGCAAACTCAATATTGGCTACAAACAACATGTACTGCAAACATATCACTATCTGATTTATGGTATAACCTCAGTTTGATTAGTTCAGAGGCAATGAATTACATGTTTAAATTGTTTAGTGAAGTCTGTTTAAAGTGATTGAGCAATGTTGCTTGTCTTCTGCCTTCCCAAAGACGTCGGTGTTCAAACCAGTGGAGTGAGCGCGCCCCCTAGTGAAACCCTTCGGTACTGTTTGTTTTACACACCGCGCCAAGATGCAGGGCTGGTGAATGAGTCTACCGGTTACCGCAACCTGCCAGGCTGACACTCCTCCCCATCACAAGCCATTCTTAGCCCAAAGGCTGGCAGATATATTGAGTCGTTTCATCTTACCGTCCAAAGGGAATGTGTGCAGCCGGCAGGGGTGGCACGACAGGTTCAAAAGTGGTGTGGTTCCCTCCGGGGGGGGGGGGGGGGGGGGGGGGGGGGGGCAGTATGAAAAATGTATGCACTCACTAATTGTAAATCGCTCTAGATAAGAGCGTCTGCTAAATGACTAAAATGTCCCCCCCAAAAAAATGTTAATTTGGTATGTGTCTTTAATAGGGCCTGAGTTTTTCCTGATCTCATCACCTGCTCAGGTAAAACTCTGGGTCCTAAATATTATTATCATAGATAGCTTCCCTTTTTATCAGTGCTATGACTAAAGGGCTGGGGGCATCGGAAACAATCCTGGTCTAAGGAGCATCAAACCCTTTCAAACTACCACAAACCTTGTGAATCTGATATCAAAAGAGCCAGAGACAACAACTTCAATGGTCAACATACTCTGTAGTTTAGTGGCCTACTGTAGCAGGACTGGTCAACATACTCTGTAGTTTAGTGGCCTACTGTAGCAGGGCTGGTCAGCATACTCTGTAGTTTAGTGGCCTACTACAGCAGGGCTGGTCAACATACTCTGTAGTTTAGTGACCTACTACAGCAGGGCTGGTCAACATACTCTGTAGTTTAGTGGCCTACTGTAGCAGGACTGAGCGTTATGCAAACAATGGTGACAATGTCTTTAAATATGAATATCACTTTTATACACACGCAGTGTTAAGCAGTGGACTTATAAATAAAAAAGACAGACAGGTTGAAAATGTAGAAAAGTCTGACTATGGTGGTGCTAGAATGCATACATTCTCTCTTTCTGCATTAGCCATTCATCTGTTATGGTTGGACAAATGTGTTCATATCGTCTGTGTAGACTGTCTGACTAACCTTTCCAGGAACTTCAGTATCCCCTGGCCTTGGGTACCAGCAGCAGATCGTTTCATCTTCTGTATCCTGTGCCAAACACATTTATCAGTGAATCTAAATTATTAACTTTAGCTGCTGGCTGCATGATTGCGTCAACCTAGCTAGCTAATGTTAGCTAGCTAGCTACAGTATCTAGCTAGGCCACTCTAAAGCTAACGTTGGAAGTTTTGTTAGCTAGCTATAGATTGGACCATTCTATACTGAACAAAAATATAAATGCAACATGTAAAGTGTTGGTCCCATTTTTAATGAGCTGAAATAAAAGATCCCAGAAATGTTCCATATGCACAAAAAGCTTATTTCTCTCAAATTTTGTGCACAAAATTGTTTCAATCCCTGTTAGTGAGCATTTATCCTTTGCCAAGATAATCCATCCACCTGACAGGTGTGGCATATCAAGAAGATGATTAAACAGCATGATCATTACACAGGTGCACCTTGTGCTGGTGACAATAAAAGGCTGCTCTAAAATGTGCTGTTTTGTCACACGACACACAGCCCTTTATCTACTTCCCCAGAGTCGGATGAACTTGTGGATACCATTTTTATATCTCTGTGTCCAGTAGTGTAGTGTCTGAGGGTCTATGATTGTGCTGACGTTTGCAAAAGTGTGTTAGAGGAAACTTGGCTCTGCTTGCTGAAACATCTGGAAAACATTACTAAATTCCTGGAAAATAGGATATGGGAAGATATGTGAAAAGCCAGGGATTGGTGTATTAAAATCATGCCATACTATGTCACATAGGATATAAATACCATGTCTTAAACAAAGGACTGAGAGAGAGACAACATATGGGATCAACAGATTGGCCGTTTCTCTCCAGATATAACTGCAGATATCTGTAAATTAATACTGTGAACTTTGATACAATAAATCTTTATAATCAAAGAACAGTGTAAGCGGACTTCTTATCATCACAGCATAATTAGCAACGTTGACTTGGACACCACAGTATGAAGGAAGTTAGAGGTAGTTTTGCGAGCCAATGCTAGCTAGCGTTAGCACAACGACTGAAAGTCTATGGGTGTCTGCTAGCATTCAAAAAAATGTAATGGATTATTTGCTACATGTGGCTTATTTGATCGAATAGAAGTTTCGTAACGATTAAGTTGTTATGAGTGTACTGATATAAGTAGGAGGTGACATCCTGGCAACTTTGAGAAAAAAATACTTTATATAGGAGTTGTGCCTGTTGTTCACACGCGTATCTGCCCTCTGATTAGCTAGAATGGTCCCAATGATCTTGCCTCTGTGGTCTGGTAAACGCGTTCAGTGCTATTGCTTTGAAAGGGCTTTTGACTAGATATCACAGCCACCAAGTCATTGTGTATCGTGTTCAGACAGTCAGGTTGCAGGATCCTGTTGTTTACCCTTGGTCTGAACGCTGTGTGCAATGTCAGGAAGTAGCATTAGCCACCTTAGCATGGTGCTGGGAAATTGTGTTTCATAAAGCAAGTATGCATATTTTCCCTGTTTGTTTCTGCCTTCTCACCATTAAAATCGAGTTAAGGAGGGAACCGACGCCATTTCAGCCTGAATGGAGAATGTTTTAAGTACGAACCGGTCCACTGGAGATCAACATCGAATGTTATTTGTCACATACTTTGTAAACAACAGGTGTAGAATAACAGTGAAATGCTGATTTACAGGCTCTTCCCAACAACGCAGAGAGAAAGAAAATAGAGGAATCATAGAAAAGTAAAACACGTAATAATAAAAGTATTAATAAATACACAATGAGTAACGATAACTTGGCTATGGTACCAGTACCAAGTCGATGTGCAGGGGTATGAGGTAATTGAGGTAGGATATGTTTACTGAATTGTTGGTCCCATGTTTCATGAGCTGAAATAAAAGATACCAGAAATGTTCCATACGCACAAAAAGCTTATTTCTTTCATAACTCATTACTGTTCCCGCGTTCGCAGAGACCGCATTCACTGAATCTCTGCCTATGTCGGCTCAATCGGAAATCACCTTTACATTTCAAATGCGCTATAGCGCTGAACTTGCTATTGCTAAGTTCAGCCCTAAGTGGAAAGAGGGGATCATATATATACACATTTTACATGAACCCATGTTTTTTTCCCCCTGCATTCCGATGTTCTGAGAGTTCCGGTGCTGGCTGGGTGTGTCCCAGGTGACGCAGCAGCCAGGTGAGAGATATACCATGCCTCCAGACCTGAGTTGAGGTAGAACCACTGACGGACTATGGCTGAAGATCAGCAGAACTCTATCCTGAAAGAGGGATTCCTTGTCAAACGGGTAAGATGAAAAAATATACCGTTATATGTCCATACGATGCGCATTAATTTGACTACTGAATATTATGTTATTCTATAAATGTGTTACAACATTGTTTTAAATAAGTAGTAATAAAAATGTAGAGTATTTTAATTGATATATATTTTCTAATTGTAACTCTAGGGCCATGTAGTTCACAACTGGAAGGCTCGCTGGTTTGTACTCATGCCGGACAAGTTGCTCTACTATAAGTATGATGGGGGGAAGAGAGACTGTCAACGCGGGAAGATCATGTTGACCGATTGTGAAATCTCTTGTCCGTTCATGGAGTACGACAACCGGCCGGTGAGTTAATGTAAAGCCCCTTTACGTTGAGACCTCGTCTGTAATCAGTGAAATGGCTGTTGAACAGCATTAAAATCATAGAATTACATATTATAACTCCATTATGGTTCTAATGCTGTTCTCTGTGATTAGAACAGCATTCGGTTATATTGTTTTCTAGAATTATGATTATATATTCTAGAGTTATTGTTCTATTCTAATAGAATAGCATTAGATAGTATATGCTGTTCATGTCTCTGAAACTGTTGCCCTGAGGATATCACTGACACTAGGCGTGTCAATAGATGATGAATGTATCGTTGAAAACAGACTGCGATCCAGAGACTTTTAGAAGTGGGAGTGTCTCAGCTCTTTTGAGCCCAGCTAAACGCCTGTGTTCATTGTTCTTCTTGTGAAGTGTGGGCTGTGGTTGGACATTTGCTTCCTTCTAAAAATCGTACTAGAGAATGCAAGGACCAGGGACATCACATCATAAATAGCCTACACTAAATGTAAATTTTTTAAAATTTGAGTACAGTTTCAACCTTAGACCACTTGACACTGTCATCGCAGATACAGTATGCTTTTCATAGTTTTCAAAGGTGTGTTGGATACATGTATCATCTTGGGGTTATGATGTAATCTTCAGGTATTCAACATCATCCATTGGTCCTGTGTTTTTTAGGGGGTAGATCAGCTTTAATATTTCAGATTGTAACTTCCATCAATGTAATTGTCTGCATCACTTCCAATCCCCCATATTTTTTAAATATATATATATAAAAAAATATATATATATACATACACACACACATATACATACATACATACATACATACATACATACATACATACATACATACATACATACATACATACATACATACATACATACATACATACATACATACATACATACATACATACATACATATATACATACATCCATACACACACACATATCCTTTTAAAAATTTCCCTTCATTACTTTCCAACCCCACCATCCCCTCCCTAATTGGAGTAAACTAGTGAACAACAACGCTTAGGCCTCTACTTCCAGCTTATACATACTATATACATTTTATGGACACGCTAAAATTCTACAATAATTATATTTTGTTTGTTTTTACTCCTGAACTTCCTCTGATCATTTTCATGATGTCCATCTGGTTTGCTTCTATATGCCATATTTTTCTAACTGTGCTCTTTCACAAAAGCGCTCAACCTATAACCTATATACTTATTATGGACACAGTATGCTTTACATTAGTTATCTTGTTGTTATTAGTCCCATCCTTCAGCTCCATTCAACACCTCCCATCTATCTCTTAACACCATCCATATTGGATTTCTATTTGCCATATATTTTGGCTAAAAGTATTATTACATTGTTGATCGATTGACTATGACTTTTCAGATCACCCAGTAGTGCTATCTGCAGGGTAAGCTCCAGGTAAATATTGCAATCCTTTAGCCATTCCTGGACCTGTGTCCAAAAACAAGCTACAAATGGACAGTACCAAAACAAATGATCTAATGATTCTGTCTCTTTGCAGCAAAATCTGCAGAGCTAAGGAATATTGTATCCCCCATATAAATAACATTCTATTGGTAGAAAGAATTTTATATAATAATTTAAATTGAAAAATTCTAAGTCCTCTCTGTTGTTTACTGAACCTCAGCTGGTGTTCAAACTGCGGACCAAGAGTTCTGCCGAGTACTTTCTGGAGGCGTGTTCTCGGGAGGAGCGTGACCAATGGGCAGCGGATATCGGTGCAGTGGTGGAGAAGCTCCGCCCAGCTGACTCTCCGATCAGTCAGTCTACGACCACTGGACCCCGTTCGCTACAACTACACAACGTCAGCCTGAAGTGAGACACTTAGGAGCCTTGACTGAAAGACTTTCCCCAACCGTCAACACTGGTTAAAATGACGTTATTACAACCAGATTACATGGTTATAAACTGGTTAAAATGATGTTATTTCAACCAGATTACATGGTTATAAACTGGTTAAAATGACGTTATTACAACCAGATTACATGGTTATAAACTGGTTAAAATGACGTTGCCCGACTTGGTTGCATCTATCAAGTCTATTAGCCACATGAGTGATGCCTTCACCTATTCCATAAAGACAGTCACACACAGCTGGTCAATAGGGAAGCTATTCCAGCTAAACGGTTAGGGCCAACGGGAGGAGCTAAGAGGTGAATTGTTTCCAGCTGACATTGTTGTGTTGTCTTTCCTTCTCTCAGCCAGGTGGTGGATTCCATGCATGACGTCCACAGTGGCATCAAGCTGACCAGCCACAACGAACAGGGAAGTTCCTACAGCAACTGCTTCTCAGGTGAGATGCTCGGACACATGCCTGACATACACTGAGTATACCAAACATTAGGAACACCTTCCTAATATCGAGTTCACCTGGATTCACCTGGTCAGTCTGTCATGGAAAAGAGCAGGCGTTCTTAATGTTTTGTATACTCAGTGTATATGCCACTTAGCAGACATTGGTGTATGTGATCCCAGCTGGAATTCTTTACCAACTGAGCATACTACTGCTGGTGCTGATGCTGTGGATCCTCTCTCTCTCTCTCTCTCTCTCTCCTCTCTCTCTCTCTCTCTCTCTCTCTCTCTCTCTCTCTCTCTCTCTCTCTCTCTCTCTCTCTCTCTGTCTCTCTCTCTCTCTCTCTCTCTCTCTCTCTCCTCTCTCTCTCTCTCTCTCTCTCTCCCTCCCCCCTCTGTCCTCCAGGTTCTGCGGTGGTGGACTGGCTGGTGTTCAGTCAGCTAGCTCTGACCCGTGTAGAGGCAGTGACTCTGGCCTCGGCCGTCCTGGAGGAAGGTTTCCTGCGCCCTGTAGGTCTGAGGAGCGTTGAGGCCCAGCGCAGCCACGGACTCAGTGAGCAGTTCCTGGATGACTCCACTGCTCTCTACAGCTTTGTGAGTGACTGTCTGTTCCCTAGTTATAGTAGCAACCCCTTTCTCTCCATTAAGGTTTATTGATTGACTGATTGACTGACTGATTGACTGACTGATTCACTGATTCATTGATTCATTTACATGTAATGTTGTGTCTAAACCAGATGTACTGTTTAATACTGTATTTCCTTGTTAATATGAATGTGTCCATGTTGTCTCTCCCAGTCAGAGAACATTAAGAAAAGAGGCAGTGTGAAGGCTGAGACTTCCTTATCAGCCATGGAACTAAGTGGAAAGTCGTGAAAAGGGGCTATCTACTGAAACAGGTGAGAAAAACCCTGCCAATCAACCAAAACTAACCTGTGGTAGTGTAGTCTTTTGTGTTGGTTCCCTGCTTCAACTCTGCTCTCACCACCACAATACTCTACAGATCATGGGTTTGGTTATTCATGTCTCCTGCCTTCCTCTAATACAGGGACACAAAAGAAAGAACTGGAAGGTTCGACTGTTTGTGCTGCGATCAGAGCCAGGTTACCTGCACTATTATGACCCCAGTAAGGTGAGTGACTATTGGTTACCTGCACTACTATGACCCCAGTAAGGTGAGTGACTATTGGTTACCTGCACTACTATGACCCCAGTAAGGTGAGTGACTATTGGTTACCTGCACTACTATGACCCCAGTAAGGTGAGTGACTATTGGTTACCTGCACT
>NW_028166525.1:0-44510 GCF_964263955.1 Coregonus lavaretus
ACAGAGAAAGACTACAGGGGGATGACAGCAGAACAAACAGATATCTACAGATCTGAGGAGTGACTAGCCAGAGAAAACAGAGAAAGACTACAGGGGGATGACAGCAGAACAACACAGAGATCTAAAGATCTGAGGAGTGAATAGCCAGAGAAAACAGAGAAAGACTACAGGGGGTAACAGCAGAACAACACAGAGATCTACAGATCAGAGGAGTGACTAGCCAGAGAGAACAGAGAAAGACTACAGGGGATTAACAGCAGAACAACACAGATATCTACAGATCTGAGGAGTGACTAGCCAGAGAGAACAGAGAAAGACTACAGGAGGTAACAGAAAAACAACACAGAGATCTACAGATCTGAGGAGTGACTAGCCAGAGAGAACAGAGAAAGACTACAGGAGGTAACAGCAGAACAACACAGATATCTACAGATCTGAGGAGTGACTAGCCAGAGAGAACAGAGAAAGACTACAGGGGGATGACAGCAGAACAACACAGAGATCTACAGATCTGAGGAGTGACTAGCCAGAAAGAACAGAAAAAGACTACAGGAGGTGACAGGAGAACAACACAGATATCTACAGATCTGAGGAGTGACTAGCCAGAGAGGACAGAGAAAGACTACAGGAGGTAACAGCAGAACAACACAGAGATATACAGATCTGAGGAGTGACTAGCCAGAGAGAACAGAGAAAGACTACAGGGGGATGACAGCAGAACAACACAGAGATCTACAGATCTGAGGAGTGACTAGCCAGAGAGAACAGAGAAAGACTACAGGAGGAGACAGCAGAACAACACAGAGATCTACAGATCTGAGGAGTGACTAGCCAGAGAGAACAGAGAAAGACTACAGGAGGTAACAGCAGAACAACACAGATATCTACAGATCTGAGGAGTGACTAGCCAGAGAGAACAGAGAAAGACTACAGGGGGATGACAGCAGAACAACACAGAGATCTACAGATCTGAGGAGTGACTAGCCAGAAAGAACAGAAAAAGACTACAGGAGGTGACAGGAGAACAACACAGATATCTACAGATCTGAGGAGTGACTAGCCAGAGAGGACAGAGAAAGACTACAGGAGGTAACAGCAGAACAACACAGAGATATACAGATCTGAGGAGTGACTAGCCAGAGAGAACAGAGAAAGACTACAGGGGGATGACAGCAGAACAACACAGAGATCTACAGATCTGAGGAGTGACTAGCCAGAGAGAACAGAGAAAGACTACAGGAGGAGACAGCAGAACAACACAGAGATCTACAGATCTGAGGAGTGACTAGCCAGAGAGAACAGAGAAAGACTACAGGAGGTTACAGCAGAACAACACAGAGATCTACAGATCTGAGGAGTGACTAGCAAGAGAGAACAGAGAAAGACTACAGGAGGAGACAGCAGAACAACACAGAGATCTACATATCTGAGGAGTAACTAGCAAGAGAGAACAGAGAAAGACTACAGGAGGTGACAGCAGAACAACACAGAGATCTACAGATCTGAGGAGTGACTAGCCAGAGAGAACAGAGAAAGACTACAGGAGGTGACAGCAGAACAACACAGAGATCTACAGATCTGAGGAGTGACTAGCCAGAAAGAACAGAAAAAGACTACAGGAGGTGACAGCATAACAACACAGAGATCTACAGATCTGAGGAGTGACTAGCCAGAGAGGACAGAGAAAGACTACAGGAGGTGACAGCAGAACAACACAGAGATCTACAGATCTGAGGAGTGACTAGCCAGAGAGAACAGAGAAAGACTACAGGAGGTTACAGCAGAACAACACAGAGATCTACAGATCTGAGGAGTGACTAGCCAGAGAGAACAGAGAATGACTACAGGAGGTGACAGCAGAACAACACAGAGATCTACAGATCTGAGGAGTGACTAGCCAGAGAGAACAGAGAAAGACTACAGGAAGTGACAGCAGAACAACACAGAGATCTACAGATCTGAGGAGTGACTAGTCAGAGAGAACAAAGCTAGACTACAGGAGGTGACAGTAGAACAACACAGAGATCTACAGATCTGAGGAGTGACTAGCCAGAGAGAACAGATAAAGACTACAGGGGGTAACAGCAGAACAACACAGAGATCTACAGATCTGAGTGACTAGCCAGAGAGAACAGAGAAAGACTACAGGGGGTAACAGCAGATCAACACAGAGATCTACAGATCTGAGGAGTGACTAGCCAGAGAGAACAAAGAAAGACTACAGGGGGATGACAGAAGAACAACACAGAGATCTACAGATCTGAGGAGTGACTAGCCAGAGAGAACAGAGAAAGACTACAGGAGGTGACAGCAGAACAACACAGAGATGTACAGATCTGAGGATTGACTAGCCAGAGAGAACCGTGAAAGACTACAGGAGGTAACAGCAGAACAACACAGACATCTACAGGTCTGAGAAGTGACTAGCCAGAGAGAACAGAGAAAGACTACAGGAGGTAACAGCAGAACAACACAGAGATCTACAGATCTAAGGAGTGACTAGCCAGAGAGAACAGAGAAAGAATACAGGGGGTAACAGCAGAACAACACAGAGATCTACAGATCTGAGGAGTGACTAGCAAGAGAGAACAGAGAAAGACTACAGGGGGTAACAGCAGAACAACACAGAGATCTACAGATCTGAGGAGTGACTAGCCAGAGAGAACAGAGAAAGACTACAGGGGGTAACAGCAGAACAACACAGACATCTACAGGTCTGAGAAGTGACTAGCCAGAGAGAACAGAGAAAGACTACAGGAGGTAACAGCAGAACAACACAGAGATCTACAGATCTAAGGAGTGACTAGCCAGAGAGAACAGAGAAAGAATACAGGGGGTAACAGCAGAACAACACAGAGATCTACAGATCTGAGGAGTGACTAGCAAGAGAGAACAGAGAAAGACTACAGGGGGTAACAGCAGAACAACACAGAGATCTACAGATCTGAGGAGTGACTAGCCAGAGAGAACAGAGAAAGACTACAGGAGGTAACAGCAGAACAACACAGAGATCTACAGATCTGAGGAGTGACTAGCCAGAGAGAACAGAGAAAGACTACAGGGGGTAACAGCAGAACAACACAGAGATCTACAGATCTGAGGAGTGACTAGCCAGAGAGAACAGAGAAAGACTACAGGAGGTAACAGCAGAACAACACAGAGATCTACAGATCTGAGGAGTGACTAGCCAGAGAGAACAGAGAAAGACTACAGGAGGTAACAGCAGAACAACACAGAGATCTACAGATCTGAGGAGTGACTAGACAGAGAGAACAGAGAAAGACAACAGGGGGTGACAGAAGAACAACACAGAGATCTACATATCTGATGAGTGACTAGCCAGAGAGGACAGAGAAAGACTACAGGGGGATGACATTAGAACAACACAGAGATCTACAGATCTGAGGAGTGACTAGCCAGAGAGAACAGAGAAAGACTACAGGGGGAAGAGAGCAGAACAACACAGAGATCTACAGATCTGAGGAGTGACTAGCCAGAGAGAACAGAGAAAGACTACAGGGGGTAACAGCAGAACAACACAGAGATCTACAGATCTGAGGAGTGACTAGCCAGAGAGAACAGAGAAAGACTACAGGAGATAACAGAAAAACAACACAGAGATCTACAGATCTGAGGAGTGACTAGCCAGAGAGAACAGAGAAAGACTACAGGAGGTAATAGCAGAACAACACAGAGATCTACAGATCTGAGGAGTGACTAGCCAGAGAGAACAGAGAAAGACTGCAGGAGGTGACAGCTGAACAACACAGAGATCTACAGATCTGAGGATTGACTAGCCAGAGAGAACAGAGCTAGACTACAGGAGGTGTCAGCAGAACAACACAGAGATCTACAGATCTGAGGAGTGACTAGCCAGAGAGAACAGAGAAAGAATACAGGGGGTAACAGCAGAACAACACAGAGATATACAGATCTGAGTGACTAGCCAGAGAGAACAGAGAAAGACTACAGGGGGAAACAGCAGAAAAACACAGAGATCTACAGATCTGAGGTGTGACTAGCCAGAGAGAACAGAGAAAGACTACAGGGGGATGACAGCAGAACAACACAGAGATCTACAGATCTGAGGAGTGACTAGCCAGAGAGGACAGAGAAAGACTACAGGAGGTAACAGCAGAACAACACAGAGATCTACAGATCTGAGGAGTGACTAGCCAGAGAGAACAGAGAAAGACTACAGGAGGTAACAGCAGAACAACACAGAGATCTACAGATCTGAGGAGTGACTAGCCAGAGAGAACAGAGAAAGACTACAGGAGGTAACAGCAGAACAACACAGAGATCTACAGATCTGAGGAGTGACTAGACAGAGAGAACAGAGAAAGACAACAGGGGGTGACAGAAGAACAACACAGAGATCTACAGATCTGATGAGTGACTAGCCAGAGAGAACAGAGAAAGACAACAGGGGGTGACAGAAGAACAACACAGAGATCTACAGATCTGATGAGTGACTAGCCAGAGAGGACAGAGAAAGACTACAGGGGGATGACAGCAGAACAACACAGAGATCTACAGATCTGAGGAGTGACTAGCCAGAGAGAACAGAGAAAGACTACAGGGGGATGACAGCAGAACAACACAGAGATCTACAGATCTGAGGAGTGACTAGCCAGAGAGAACAGAGAAAGACTACAGGGGGTAACAGCAGAACAACACAGAGATCTACAGATCTGAGGAGTGACTAGCCAGAGAGAACAGAGAAAGACTACAGGAGGTAACAGAAAAACAACACAGAGATCTACAGATCTGAGGAGTGACTAGCCAGAGAGAACAGAGAAAGACTACAGGAGGTATAGCAGAACAACACAGAGATCTACAGATCTGAGGAGTGACTAGCCAGAGAGAACAGAGAAAGACTACAGGAGGTAACAGCAGAACAACACAGAGATCTACAGATCTGATGAGTGACTAGCCAGAGAGAACAGAGAAAGACTACAGGGGGTAACAGCAGAACAACACAGAGATCTACAGGTCTGAGGAGTGACTAGCCAGAGAGAACAGAGAAAGACTACAGGGGGTAACAGCAGAACAACACAGAGATCTACAGATCTGAGGAGTGACTAGCCAGAGAGAACAGAGAAAGACTACAGGGGGTAACAGCAGAACAACACAGAGATCTACAGGTCTGAGTGACTAGCCAGAGAGAACAGAGAAGAGCTGCAGTATGGTTCATCATCAGCAGCAGTGGGGTTCAGCTGTTAGCTCAGCTCCAAAGAGACCGTAACAAGTTGCGTCCCAAATGGCCCAGTATTCTGTATATTGACTTCTGGTCAATAGTAGTGCACTATATAAGAAATAGGTTGCCATTTAGGACGCAGATTCTGTATTGCTGTGTCAAACTACTGCAGCATGGATAGTCTATGAATTGTGTCTCAACATCAGATAGTCAAGTGTCATTTTTTATCTCCAATTTTCCACAGTCAAAATATCCAAACTGTTGCACTATGGAGAGAAGGGGGTTATTTTCCAGGAGAGGTATTTCATTCACTGTCTACATACAAATCCTGGCTGCGACTCGAATGGCACCCTATTCCCCACAGTGCACCACTTTTGACCAGGGCCCATTGGGTGACATTTGGGACAGCCCCTGCCCAAAATCTATTGGCCTCCAGTCTAACACTAAGTCCATTCTCCATACCTATCTTGGCTCCATTCTTGAGCAGGGCGACCACCACAGAGGTGTTCCTGCAGCCCACGGCCCGGTCCAGAGGACGCATCCCACTGTAGTCCACATGCTCTATCATCGCCCCCTGGTCCACTAAGAACTGGACCTGAGAGGACAGACAGCAGACGGGGGGAGGAGGGAGAACAGGGGGGAGGAGAGAGGACAGTGAAGAGGAGGGAGAAATGTAGTAATTAAAATGATCTTCATCAGAGTAGGATCATAGGATGGTACTACCATTAAGGGAGAGTTACTGCTAGCAAAATATACACAAATATAACTATACTTGAACATACAGTATACTTGAACACATTTTGTTCTTAATGTTGTACGTCCACTCACCATCTCTGAGTCCCCGTAGAAGGCGGCCAGGTCGAGGGGCGTGCGTCCGTTCTTATCAGCATGGTCCGTAGCAGCCCCCCGCTCCACCAGACAGCGCACCACGGGCAGGTGTCCCTTCATACACGCCCAGCTCAGAGCCGTTAACCCCTCCTTGTCCATCAGAGGCAAGGACGCACCTGGCAGAGGGGTCAGGTGTTAGAGGTCAGCATTGGGAGTCAAAGGTCAATTGGTAAAATAAAGTACTGTCAATGCTTTGGGGATTGTGTTTAACAAAATAAGGATGAAAAAAGGGTTCTTGAGAGTTTGCGGTTTATAATGGACAGCAGGTCACAGATAACGTAAATGGAATGAGTGGATGTTGTTGTCTCCTCCTGACCCTCACCATGTGCCAGTAGGAACTCCACAGTGACCAGGTGACCCTCTGATGCAGCCATCATCAGAGGGGTTCGGCTCTGCTTGTCTGCCAGGTTCACGTCCGCTCCATGAGTCACGAGAAGGTCCACGATCTGAGAGAGGACAACACTATCGTCACCATCTAGCACACAACAGCCTGTTTCTGTCAACATGGCCGTTTGATCTCTCTTCGTCTGATGAAGTGTTTGGGTCAAAAACAGTCTCACCTGCCAGTTTCCCTGTCGGACAGCACTGAACAGGGGTAAGATGCCTCGTCTGTTGGACTGAGCCACTGCTGCTCCCTGCTCCAGCAGCAGCCTGCAGACGTCTAGCTTCCCCCGGCCCGATGCTGCCGTCAGAGCTACAGGAAGAGGAGAGGGACACACAGGGATCACCCACTGTATACAACAGTCTTTTCCATTTTTTACACTTGATCATTCTAAGACTGACAGTTATTGTGTGTTTGTCATGTGTTAGTATGCAGATTGTATAGGAAGTGGATCCTAAGGAAACACAGGGACATGTATTATACAACACAACATACAGGAGTTATACACTGACTGGACAAAACATTGTATAATAAATACCGCTTTGATGTCATACAAGCAGGTGTTCCTAATGTTTTGCACTCTCAGTGTAGTTTTTAATAATAATAATATAGATTTTCATGCATCTAATTAGCCTATTTCCCAGCTGTGCCTGCAGCAGCCCGCCTTAGCCTCCTCACCTAATTGGCTATGAAGTTCAAAAGTTAGGTGAATCAGATGGGACTGGGATGGAGAGTGAGTGGGCTGTTCAGGTGGGATTAGGATGGAGAGTGAGTGGGCTGTTCAGGTGGGACTGGGCTGGAGAGTGAGTGGGCTGTTCAGGTGGGACTGGGATGGAGAGTGAGTGGGCTGTTCAGGTGGGACTGGGATGGAGAGTGAGTGGGCTGTTCAGGTGGGACTGGGATGGAGAGTGAGTGGGCTGTTCAGGTGGGACTGGGATGGAGAGTGAGTGGGCTGTTCAGGTGGGACTGGGATGGAGAGTGAGTGGGCTGTTCAGGTGGGACTGGGATGGAGAATGAGTGGGCTGTTCAATGTGGGACTGGGATGGAGAGTGAGTGGGCTGTTCAGGTGGGACTGGGATGGAGAATGAGTGGGCTGTTCAGGTGGGACTAAGATGAAAATGAGTGGGTTGTTCAGGTGGGACTAGGATGGAGAATGAGTGGGCTGTTCAGGTGGGACTAGGATGAGAATGAGTGGGCTGTTCAGGTGGGACTGGGATGGAGAATGAGTGGGCTGTTCAGATGGGACTAGGATGGAGAATGAGTGGGCTGTTCAGGTGGGACTGGGATGGAGAATGAGTGGGCTGTTCAGGTGGGACTGGGATGGAGAGTGAGTGGGCTGTTCAGGTGGGACAGGGATGGAGAGTGAGTGGGCTGTTCAGGTGGGACTAGGATGGAGAATGAGTGGGCTGTTCAGGTGGGACTGGGATGGAGAGTGAGTGGGCTGTTCAGGTGGGACTGGGATGGAGAGTGAGTGGGCTACTCAGGTGGGACTGGGATGGAGAGTGAGTGGGCTGTTCAGGTGGGACAGGGATGGGGAGTGAGTGGGCTGTTCAGGTGGGACTGGGATGGAGAGTGAGTGGGCTGTTCAGGTGGGACTGGGATGGAGAGTGAGTGGGCTGTTCAGGTGGGACTGGGATGGAGGGTGAATGGGTGTTCAAGATTGATAAACAAAAGGTAAGACCAAGTGGTGCATAAAAACACCCTAAAAAAGCTTTATCTGATCAATTACCGAAAATAACCACATCAGCAAAGCTACCACCTCATCCTCGACTGATGAAACACCATGGCAGGTGGAAGCTAGTAGGCCTAGTTATGACGCAGATAGCACTAGCAACCTCCCAGTCCAGACAGAGACCTCACTGCCCCGGCTCGGCAATGACAGAGGACTAGCTCCTCCTCCTTCTCCTCTCCTCCAGAATAGTGACAGTTCCTCTAGTGAGAGTGACAGTCCTCCTTCTACTCTCCTCCAGAATAGTGACAGTTCCTCTAGTGAGAGTGACAGTCCTCCTTCTACTCTCCTCCAGAATAGTGACAGTTCCTCTAGTGAGAGTACCTCCTTCTCCTCTCCTCCAGAATAGTGACAGTTCCTCTAGTGAGTGACAGTCCTCCTTCTCCTCTCCTCCAGAATAGTGACAGTTCCTCTAGTGAGTGACAGTCGTCCTTCTCCTTTCCTCCAGAATAGTGACAGTTCCTCTAGTGAGTGACAGTCCTCCTTCTCCTCTCCTCCAGAATAGTGACAGTTCCTCTAGTGAGAGTTAACTCCTTCTCAACTCCTCCAGAATAATGACAGTTCCTCAAGTGAGAATAGCGTCCTCCTTCTCCTCTCCTCCAGAATAGTGAAAGTTCCTCTAGTGAGTGACAGTCCTCCTTCTCCTCCACTCCAGAATAGTGACAGTTCCTCTAGTGAGAGTCCCTCCTTCTCCTCTCCTCCAGAATAGTGACAGTTCATCTAGTGAGGGTACCGCCCTCCTTCTCCTCCCCTCCAGAATAGTGACAGTTCCTCCAGTGAGAGTACCGCCCTCCTTCTCCTCTCCTCCAGAATAGTGACAGTTCCTCTAGTGAGAGTACCTCATTCTCCTCCCCTCCAGAATAGTGACAGTTCATCTAGTGAGTGACAGTCCTCCTTCTCCTCTCCTCCAGAATAGTGACAGTTCCTCTAGTCAGAGTCCCTCCTTCTCCTCCCCTCCAGAATAGTGACAGTTCCTCCAGTGAGAGTACCGCCCTCCTTCTCCTCTCCTCCAGAATAGTGACAGTTCCTCTAGTGAGAGTACCTCATTCTCCTCCCCTCCAGAATAGTGACAGTTCATCTAGTGAGAGTACCGCCCTCCTTCTCCTCTCCTCCAGAATAGTGACAGTTCCTCTAGTGAGTGACAGTCCTCCTTCTCCTCTCCTCCAGAATAGTGACAGTTCCTCTAGTCAGAGTCCCTCCTTCTCCTCCCCTCCAGAATAGTGACAGTTCCTCTAGTGAGTGACAGTCCTCCTTCTCCTCTCCTCCAGAATAGTGACAGTTCCTCTAGTGAGAGTACCGCCCTCCTTCTCCTCTCCTCCGGAATAGTGACAGTTCCTCTAGTGAGAGTACCACCCTCCTTCTCCTCTCCTCCAGAATAGTGACAGTTCCTCTAGTGAGAGTACCGCCCTCCTTCTCCTCTCCTCCAGAATAGTGACAGTTCCTCTAGTGAGTGACAGTCCTCCTTCTCCTCCCCTCCAGAATAGTGACAGTTCCTCTAGTGAGAGTACCTCCTTCTCCTCTCCTCCAGAATAGTGACAGTTCCTCTAGTGAGAGTACCGCCCTCCTTCACCTCTCCTCCAGAATACTGACAGGTCCTCCAGTGAGTGACAGTCCTCCTTCTCCTCTCCTCCAGAAAAGTGACAGTTCCTCTAGTCAGAGTCCCTCCTTCTCCTCCCCTCCAGAATAGTGACAGTTTCAATATTGAGAATACTGCCCTCCTTCTCAACTCCTCCAGAATACTGACAGTTCCTCTAGTGAGAGTACCTCCTCCTCTTCTCCTCCAGAATAGTGACAGTTCCTCTAGTGAGAGTACCTCCATCTCCTCTCCTCATGAATAGTGACAGTTCCTCCAGTGAGAGTTCCGCCCTCTTTCTCCTCCAGAATAGTGACAGTTTCTATAGTGAGAGTACCGCCCTCCTTCTCCTCTCCTGCGTAATAGTGACAGTTTCAATATTGAGAATACTGCCCTCCTTCTCAACTCCTCCAGAATAGTGACAGTTCCTCCAGTGAGAGTCCCTCCTTCTCCTCCCCTCCAGAATAATGACAGTTCCTCTAGTGAGAGTACCGCCCTCCTTCTCCTCTCCTCCAGAACACTGACATTTCCTCCAAAGAGAGTACCTCCTTCTCCTCCCCTCCAGAATAGTGACAGATCCTCTAGTGAGAGTACCGCCCTCCTTCTCCTCTCCTCCAGAATAGTGACAGTTCCTCTAGTGAGTGACAGTCCTCCTTCTCCTCCCCTTCAGAATAGTGACAGTTCAACTAGTGAGAGTACCGCCCTCCTTCACCTCTCCTCCAGAATACTGACAGGTCCTCCAGTGAGAGTACCGCCTTCCTCTTCTCCTCCAAAATAGTGACAGATCCTCTATTGAGAGTACCGCCCTCCTTCTCCTCTCCTCCAGAATAGTGACAGTTCCTCTAGTGAGTGACAGTCCTCCTTCTCCTCTCCTCCAGAAAAGTGACAGTTTCTCTAGTCAGAGTCCCTCCTTCTCCTCCCCTCCAGAATAGTGACAGATCCTCTAGTGAGAGTACCTCCATCTCCTCTCCTCATGAATAGTGACAGTTCCTCCAGTGAGAGTTCCGCCCTCTTTCTCCTCCCCTCCAGAATAGTGACAGTTCCTCCAGTGAGAGTACCGCCCTCCTTCTCCTCTCCTCCAGAATAGTGACAGTTCCTCTAGTGAGAGTACTGCCCTCCTTCTCCTCCCTCCAGAATAGTGACAGTTCCTCCAGTGAGAGTACCGCCCTCCTTCTCCTCTCCTCCAGAATAGTGACAGTTCCTCTAGTGAGAGTCCCTCCTTCTCCTCTCCTCCAGAACACTGACATTTCCTCCAGTGAGAGTCCCTCCCTCTCCTCTCCTCCAGAATAGTGACAGTTCCTCCAGTGAGAGTACCGCCCTCCTTCTCCTCCCCTCCAGAATAGTGATAGTTCCTCTAGTGAGTGACAGTCCTCCTTCTGCTCTCCTCCAGAATAGTGACAGTTCCTCTAGTGAGAGTAACCTCCTTCTCCTCTCCTCCAGAATAGTGACAGTTCCTCTAGTGAGAGTACCGCCCTCCTTCTCCTCTCCTCCAGAATAGTGACAGTTCCTCCAGTGAGAGTACCTCCTTCTCCTCCCCTCCAGAATAGTGACAGTTCCTCTAGTGAGAGTATCGCCCTCCTTCTCCTCTCCTCCAGAACACTGACATTTCCTCCAGTGAGAGTCCCTCCTTCTCCTCTCCTCCAGAATAGTGACAGTTCCTCTAGTGAGAGTTAACTCCTCCTCCTCTCCTCCAGAATAGTGACAGTTCCTCTAGTGAGTGACAGTCCTCCTTCTCCTCCCCTCCAGAATAGTGACAGTTCCTCTAGTGAGAGTACCTCCTTCTCCTCTCCTCCAGAATAGTGACAGTTCCTCTAGTGAGAGTACCTCCTTCTCCTCTCCTCCAGAATAGTGACAGTTCCTCTAGTGAGAGTACCGCCCTCCTTGACCTCTCCTCCAGAATACTGACAGGTCCTCCAGTGAGTGACAGTCCTCCTTCTCCTCTCCTCCAGAAAAGTGACAGTTCCTCTAGTCAGAGTCCCTCCTTCTCCTCCCCTCCAGAATAGTGACAGTTTCAATATTGAGAATACTGCCCTCCTTCTCAACTCCTCCAGAATACTGACAGTTCCTCTAGTGAGAGTACCTCCATCTCCTCTCCTCATGAATAGTGACAGTTCCTCCAGTGAGAGTTCCGCTCTCTTTCTCCTCCCCTCCAGAATAGTGACAGTTCCTCTAGTGAGAGTACCGCCCTCCTTCTCCTCTCCTCCATAATAGTGACAGTTTCAATATTGAGAATACTGCCCTCCTTCTCAACTCCTCCAGAATAGTGACAGTTCCTCTAGTGAGAGGCCCTCCTTCTCCTCCCCTCCAGAATAATGACAGTTCCTCTAGTGAGAGTACCGCCCTCCTTCTCCTCTCCTCCAAAACACTGACATTTCCTCCAGTGAGAGTACCTCCATCTCCTCCCCTCCAGAATAGTGACAGATCCTCTAGTGAGAGTACCGCCCTCCTTCTCCTCTCCTCCAGAATAGTGACAGTTCCTCTAGTGAGTGACAGTCCTCCTTCTCCTCCCCTTCAGAACAGTGACAGTTCAACTAGTGAGAGTACCGCCCTCCTTCACCTCTCCTCCAGAATACTGACAGGTCCTCCAGTGAGAGTACCGCCCTCCTCTTCTCCTCCAGAATAGTGACAGATCCTCTAGTGAGAGTACCGCCCTCCTTCTCCTCTCCTCCAGAATAGTGACAGTTCCTCTAGTGAGTGACAGTCCTCCTTCTCCTCTCCTCCAGAAAAGTGACAGTTTCTCTAGTCAGAGTCCCTCCTTCTCCTCCCCCACAGAATAGTGACAGTTCCTCTAGAGAGAGTACCTCCATCTCCTCTCCTCATGAATAGTGACAGTTCCTCCAGTGAGAGTTCCGCCCTCCTTCTCCTCTCCTCCAGAATAGTGACAGTTCCTCTAGTGAGAGTACCTCCATCTCCTCTCCTCATGAATAGTGACAGTTCCTCCAGTGAGAGTTCCGCCCTCTTTCTCCTCCAGAATAGTGACAGTTTCTATAGTGAGGGTACCAACCTCCTTCACCTCTCCTCCAGAATACTGACAGTTCCTCCAGTGAGAGTACCGCCCTCCTCTTCTCCTCCAGAATAGTGACAGATCCTCTAGTGAGAGTACCTCCATCTCCTCTCCTCATGAATAGTGACAGTTCCTCCAGTGAGAGTTCCGCCCTCTTTCTCCTCCCCTCCAGAATAGTGACAGTTCCTCCAGTGAGAGTACCGCCCTCCTTCTCCTCTCCTCCAGAATAGTGACAGTTCCTCCAGTGAGAGTACCGCCCTCCTTCTCCTCCCCTCCAGAATAGTGACAGTTCCTCTAGTGAGAGTACCGCCCTCCTTCTCCTCTCCTCCAGAATAGTGACAGTTCCTCTAGTGAGAGTTCCGCCCTCTTTCTCCTCTCCTCCAGAATAGTGACAGTTCCTCTAGTGAGAGTCCCTCCTTCTCCTCTCCTCCAGAACACTGACATTTCCTCCAGTGAGAGTCCCTCCTTCTCCTCTCCTCCAGAATAGTGACAGTTCCTCCAGTGAGAGTACCGCCCTCCTTCTCCTCCCCTCCAGAATAGTGACAGTTCCTCTAGTGAGTGACAGTCCTCCTTCTCCTCTCCTCCAGAATAGTGACAGTTCCTCTAGTGAGAGTACCGCCCTCCTTCTCCTCTCCTCCAGAATAGTGACAGTTCCTCCAGTGAGAGTACCTCCTTCTCCTCCCCTCCAGAATAGTGACAGTTCCTCTAGTGAGAGTACCGCCCTCTTTCTCCTCTCCTCCAGAATAGTGACAGTTCCTCTAGTGAGAGTATCGCCCTCCTTCTCCTCTCCTCCAGAATAGTGACATTTCCTCCAGTGAGAGTCCCTCCTTCTCCTCTCCTCCAGAATAGTGACAGTTCCTCTAGTGAGAGTTAACTCCTCCTCCTCTCCTCCAGAATAGTGACAGTTCCTCCAGTGAGAGTACCGCCCTCCTTCTCCTCCCCTCCAGAATAGTGACAGTTCCTCTAGTGAGAGTACCGCCCTCTTTCTCCTCCTCCTCTCCCAGAAAACTAAGCTGATGACTGCCTGAGGCCCAGCAGCGCTCATGAAAGCGACCCCCCTTCTGTGAACACTGGTAAGCCTATGAGTGATGAGACCGGATTCTGAGTTCCAATGTTTAATATAAATAGGCTACAAGTAAATACTGTATATAGCTATAGATAGCTAGTAGGCTAGACTGCAGAATGAAACAATGACTGTATTATGTGGCATTAATAGAATGGTTTGATGGTAGACTTATTGTCTCTCTCTCTCTCTCTCTCTCTCTCTCTCTCCCTCTCGCTCCTTCTCTCTCTCTGTGTGTAGTGATCTAAACTCCTATAGTAAACACGTACAGCAAGCATCCCGTCCTACAGTATGTCTAAGCAATCATGACATCCATCCACATCTCAGCTTAGCCCAGACTAAGCATCGGCTTAAAATTCAACTGACGCATAATGATTCCCCCTAAGGAAACAGCAATGTCAGATTCAATCAGATACGCTTTAGCCGACATCCGCATAGCAGTTGTTTTGACAGTGTCGGAGGTGGAACTGCAGAGCACTCAAATTCACAAGCGGCACCTGGCATAATCTACACCTCCATTACGATGATATAAATCCTCAATATTTTGTTTAATGATGTTTAATTTCAGCATCATTATTTCTATATAGCCTAACTTTGTCCTTCTGAACTTCTAACGTGAGTGAGATGGGTGTGGCTTGGTGAAATTAAACAAGAGCAGCTGCTCACCGATTTGACAGTTCCATCTATGACAGCACCAAAACATCAGCTATGCAGATGTCGGCTATCGCTGGTTAACGCTTGATGTAGGCCGAAATCTCCACAAGGCTGCGGACTATATCTGAAGACCTTTTTAACAAGCACATAACGAGAGGCTGTAGCGTACCTGTCTCTCCCCACAGGGTGTCAAAGTTGTTAATCTGAGCTCGTTCCACCTCCTCCTCATCCTTCTCTGGTAGGTCCAGCAGGTAGGACACAATCTGGTGGAAATAACGATACATTTTACACCTCCAAAAAACACAAAAAACTGAAAAATCAATTGTTATTGTGAGTGGCATGCAATACTGGTAGGATCGCAGAGAGTTGAACTGCAGGGAAATTACCCAGAAGTCTAAAAAATAAAATACTTATTCCTAGCTGTAGAAAACTGTCAGCTGAGTAAGTGAGGTTGGTGCCTAGCATTATGCTGACAGCAGGAGAAGAGCAGAGGATAAATGACGAAGCTACAGTATCCCCAGGTAAGGAGATTCTCAGTGAGGAAAGGCCTACCTCTGTGTATCCCATGCTAGCTGCAGCGATGAGGGCTTGCTGGACGGCGTGGCTCTTGCTGAAGGCTCGTTGTTGTTGTGGTTGTCCCATGGCCCAGTCCCACTGGATGAGGAACTTGACGACCTCCATCTGGCCCCTGAGAGCTGCATGCACCACGGCACACTGACTATTCTTATCTAGGTGGTCCACCTGTTGATGGACACACACACACACACACAATTCACACACACACAGAAGCACATATGCAAGCACACACAAAGTTGGTCAATCCCCATTCGTCCTCAGAAGATAGATAAAGATTAAGATAGAGATTAATCTACAAACATACTCTGTCTCCTTCTCTTTCTTTTCCCTCCCCCCTCTCTCCTCTCTCTCTTCCCTCCCCCTCTCTCCCTCCTCTCCCCCCTCCTCTCCTCTCTTCCCTCTCCCCTCTCTCTTTCTTTCCTCCCCCTCTCTCCTTCTCCTCTCTCTCTTCCCTACCCCTCTCCCTCCTCTCCCCCCTCCTCTCCTCTCTTCCCTCTCCCCTCTCTCTTTCTTTCCTCCCCCTCTCTCCCTCCTCTCTCTCTTCCCTACCCCTCTCTCTCCTCTCCCCTCTCTCTCTCTTCCTCTCCCCCCTCTAGCTCCCTCCCTCTCTCCCCTCTCTCTTCCATCCCCCTCTCTCCCTCCTCTCCCCTCTCTCGCTCTTCCCTCTCCCCCTCTCTCCCTCTTCTGTCTCCCCTCTCTCTCTTCCCTCCCCCTCTCTCCCTCCTCTCCACTCTCTATTTCTTCCCTCCCCTCTCTCTCCCTCCTCTCCCCCATCTCTCCCTCTTCCCACCCCCCCCTCTCTCTTCCATTCCCCCTCTCTCCCTCCTCTCTGCTCTCTCTTCCCTCCCCCTCTCTCCCTCCTCTCCCCTCATCCCTCCCCCTCTCTCCCTCCTCTCTGCTCTCTCTCTTCCCTCCCCCTCTCTGCCTCCTCTCCCCTTTCTCTTCCCTCCACCCTCTTCTTCCTCTCCCATCCCTCTCCCCTCTCTCTCTTCCCTCCCTCCTCTCCCCTCTCTCTTTCCTCCCCTCTCTCTCTTCCCTCCCTCCACTCTCCCTCCTCTCCCCTCTCTCTTTCCTCCCCTCTCTCTCTTCCCTCCCCCTCTCTCCCTCCTCTCTCCCCTCCCTCTCCCTCCTCTCCCCTCTCTCTCTTCCCTCCCCTCCCTCTACCACCACTCCTCTCTCGCTCTTCCCTCTCTCCCTCTTCCCTCCCCCGTCTCTCTTCCCTCTCACTTTTCTCTCTCTTCCCCCCCCTCTCTCCCTCCTCTCTCTCTTCCCTCCCCCTCTCTCCCTCCTCACCCTTCTCTCTCTCGCTCTCTCCCTCCTCTTCCCCTCTCACCTTGGCTCTTCTTAGACACAGTGTGGTGACTATAGCCATGTGTCCCCCGGAGGCAGCATAGCCCAGTGGGGTGAGAAGGCTCTCAGAGGGCTGGTCTACAGAGGCCCCATACTCCAACAGCAGCTCCACCATATCTATGTAACCCAGGTGGGCATGCACACACAGCACCGGGGCATTGTTCAACACCTCCGTCCGGTAGTTCACGTTGGCACCGCCGAGCATCAGCAACCGGCTCACCTGGGCACACACAGATTTTACACAGTGTTATAGACAGAGAAAAACAACTGTAGAGAAAGTACATTTCATTTATCAGTAGGAACAGCCCTTCAGACGATGAACCTGGTTTGGAATACAATGGAGTTGGTTGGGCAAAGCAGTAAGTTACCTTGATGTTAGAAGTGTCAAGGGTAAAGCAGTACCTTGATGTTAGGAGTGTAGAGGGTAAAGCAGTACCTTGTTGTTAGGAGTGTCAAGGGTAAAGCAGTACCTTGATGTTAGGAGAGTAGAGGGTAAAGCAGTACCTTGATGTTAGGAGTGTCGAGGGTAAAGCAGTACCTTGATGTTAGGAGTTTAGAGGGTAAAGCAGTACCTTGATGTTAGGAGTGTAGAGGGTAAAGCAGTACTTTGATGTTAGGAGTGTAGAGGGTAAAGCAGTACCTTGATGTTAGGAGTCTCGAGGGTAAAGCAGTACCTTGATGTTAGGAGTTTAGAGGGTAAAGCAGAACCTTGATGTTAGGAGTGTAGAGGGTAAAGCAGTACTTTGATGTTAGGAGTGTAGAGGGTAAAGCAGTACCTTGATGTTAGGAGTGTAGAGGGTAAAGCAGTACCTTGATGTTAGGAGTGTAGAGGGTAAAGCAGTACCTTGATGTTAGGAGTCTCGAGGGTAAAGCAGTACCTTGATGTTAGGAGTCTCGAGGGTAAAGCAGTACCTTGATGTTAGGAGGGTAGAGGGTAAAGCAGTACCATGATGTTAGGAGTCTCGAGGGTAAAGCAGTACCTTGATGTTAGGAGTGTCGAGGGTAAAGCAGTACCTTGATGTTAGGAGTCTCGAGGGTAAAGCAGTACCTTGATGTTAGGAGTGTAGAGGGTAAAGCAGTACCTTGATGTTAGGAGTTTAGAGGGTAAAGCAGTACCTTGATGTTAGGAGTGTAGAGGGTAAAGCAGTACCTTGATGTTAGGAGTCTCGAGGGTAAAGCAGTACCTTGATGTTAGGAGTTTAGAGGGTAAAGCAGTACCTTGATGTTAGGAGTGTAGAGGGTAAAGCAGTACCTTGATGTTAGTAGTCTCTAGGGTAAAGCAGTAAATTACCTTGATGTTAGGAGTGTAGAGGGTAAAGCAGTAAGTTACATTGATGTTAGGAGTGTTGAGGGTAAAGCAGTAAATTACCTCGATGTTAGGAGTGTCGAGGGTAAAGCAGTACCTTGATGTTAGGAGTGTAGAGGGTTAAGCAGTACCTTGATGTTAGGAGTCTCGAGGGTAAAGCAGTAAGTTACCTTGATGATAGGAGTGTAGAGGGTAAAGCAGTACCTTGATGTTAGGAGTGTCGAGGGTAAAGCAGTACCTTGATGTTAGGAGTGTCGAGGGTAAAGCAGTACCTTGATGTTAGGAGTGTCGAGGGTAAAGCAGTACCTTGATGTTAGGAGTGTAGAGGGTAAAGCAGTACATTGATGTTAGGAGTGTAGAGGGTAAAGCAGTACCTTGATGTTAGGAGTGTAGAGGGTAAAGCAGTACCTTGACGTTAGGAGCATAGAGGGTAAAGCAGTACCTTGATGTTAGGAGTGTCAAGGGTAAAGCAGTAAGTTACATTGATGTTAGGAGTGTAGAGGGTAAAGCAGTACCTTGATGTTAGGAGTGTAGAGGGTAAAGCAGTACCGTGATGTTAGGAGTGTAGAGGGTTAAGCAGTACCTTGATGTTAGGAGTGTAGAGGGTAAAGCAGTACCTTGATGTTAGGAGTGTAGAGGGTAAAGCAGTACCTTGATGTTAGGAGTGTAGAGGGTAAAGCAGTACCTTGATGTTAGGAGTGTAGAGGGTAAAGCAGTACTTTGATGTTAGGAGTGTAGAGGGTAAAGCAGTACCTTGATGTTAGGAGTGTTGAGGGTAAAGCAGTACCTTGATGTTAGGAGTGTAGAGGGTAAAGCAGTAACTTGATGTTAGGAGTGTCGAGGGTAAAGCAGTACCTTGATGTTAGGAGTGTAGAGGGTAAAGCAGTACCTTGATGTTAGGAGTGTAGAGGGTAAAGCAGTACCTTGATGTTAGGAGTGTCGAGGGTAAAGCAGTACCTTGATGTTAGGAGTGTAGAGGGTAAAGCAGTACCTTGATGTTAGGAGTGTAGAGGGTAAAGCAGTAAGTTACCTTGATGTTAGGAGTGTAGAGGGTAAAGCAGTAAGTTACCTTGATGTTAGGAGTGTTGAGGGTAAATCAATACCTTGATGTTAGGAGTGTAGAGGGTAAAGCAGAACCTTGATGTTAGGAGTGTAGAGGGTAAAGCAGTACTTTGATGTTAGGAGTGTAGAGGGTAAAGCAGAACCTTGATGTTAGGAGTGTAGAGGGTAAAGCAGAACCTTGATGTTAGGAGTGTAGAGGGTAAAGCAGTACTTTGATGTTAGGAGTGTAGAGGGTAAAGCAGTACCTTGATGTTAGGAGTGTCGATGGTAAAGCAGTACCTTGATGTTAGGAGTGTAGAGGTTAAAGCAGTACCTTGATGTTAGGAGTGTCGAGGGTAAAGCAGTACCTTGATGTTAGTAGTGTAGAGGTTAAAGCAGTACCTTGATGTTAGGAGTGTAGAGGTTAAAGCAGTACCTTGATGTTAGGAGTGTAGAGGGTAAAGCAGTACCTTGATGTTAGGAGTGTCGAGGGTAAAGCAGTACCTTGATGTTAGGAGTGTAGAGGGTAAAGCAGTACCTTGATGTTAGGAGTGTAAAGGGTAAAGCAGTAAATTACCTTGATGATAGGAGTGTAGAGGGTAAAGCAGTACCTTGATGTTAGGAGTGTTGAGGGTAAAGCAGTACCTTAATGTTAGGAGTGTAGAGGTTAAAGTAGTACGTTGATGTTAGGAGTGTAGAGGGTAAAGCAGTACCTTGATGTTAGGAGTGTTGAGGGTAAAGCAATACCTTGATGTTAGGAGTGTTGAGGGTAAAGCAGTACCTTGATGTTAGGAGTGTAGAGGGTAAAGCAGTACCTTGATGTTAGGAGTGTAGAGGGTAAAGCAGTACCTTGATATTAGGAGTGTAGAGGGTAAAGCAGTACCTTGATGTTAGGAGTGTAGAGGGTAAAGCAGTACCTTGATGTTAGGAGTGTAGAGGGTAAAGCAGTACCTTGATGTTAGGAGTGTAGAGGGTAAAGCAGTAAGTTACCTTGATGTTAGGAGTGTAGAGGTTTCTGAGTGAGGACAGGGCAGTGGACAGTCCATCTGTGCTGTACGAAATCCACAGCCCCTGGAGGATGGACGAGGAAACCCCAACCTTCTTGCTTAGGCCCTGAAATATAAAGACATAATTTGAGCTGTCACTGATTTGAGTTGTGCTGTGTGCATAGGAAGGTGTGTGTGTGTCTGTAGGCAGGTAGAGTGTGGTTAGGTGAACCTTGAAGATGTGTGCTTTGAGGATGTGGTGTCCCAGTTCGATGGTCTGCTGTCGGTTCAGCTTGGTCTCCTGGCGAGAGAACCAGAAGGCTAGCAGGGTGTGGCCACTCCTACAGAGAGACAGGAGGAACACCATGAGCTACTGCACAAAATATTAGGGTTAGGGTTAGAGTTAGTAGATAGTTAGGGTTAGAGTTAGTAGATAGTTAGGGTTAGAGTTAGTAGATAGTTAGGGTTAGAGTTAGTAGATAGTTAGGGTTAGAGGTAGTAGATAGTTAGGATTAGAGTTATTAGATAGTTAGGGTTAGAGTTAGTAGATAGTTAGGGTTAGGGTTAGTAGATAGTTAGAGTTAGGGTTAGTAGATAGTTAGGGTTAGGGTTAGTAGATAGTTTGGGTTAGAGTTAGTAGATAGTTAGAGTTAGTATATAGTTAGGGTTAGAGTTAGTAGATAGTTAGGGTTAGGGTTAGGGTTAGTAGATAGTTAGAGTTAGGGTTAGTAGATAGTTAGGGTTAGAGTTAGTAGATAGTTAGGGTTAGAGTTAGTAGATAGTTAGGGTTAGGGTTAGTAGATAGAGTTAGGGTTAGTAGATAGTTAGGGTTAGAGTTAGTAGATAGTTAGGGTTAGTAGATAGTTAGAGTTAGGGTTAGTGGATAGTTAGGGTTAGGGTTAGTAGATAGTTAGGGTTAGAGTTAGTAGATAGTTAGGGTTAGAGTTAGTAGATAGTTAGAGTTAGTAGATAGTTAGGATTAGGGTTAGGGTTAGTAGATAGTTAGAGTTAGAGTTAGTAGATAGTTAGGGTTAGAGTTAATAGATAGTTAGAGTTAGGGTTAGTAGATAGTTAGGGTTAGGGTTAGTAGATAGTTAGGGTTAGAGTTAGTAGATAGTTAGGGTTAGAAGATAGTTAGGGTTAGAGTTAGTAGATATTTAGGGTTAGGGTTAGTAGATAGAGTTAGGGTTAGTAGATAGTTAGGGTTAGAGTTAGTAGATAGTTAGAGTTAGGGTTAGTAGATAGTTAGGGTTAAGGTTAGTAGATAGTTAGGGTTAGAGTTAGTAGATAGTTAGGGTTAGGGTTAGCAGATAGTTAGGGTTAGGGTTAGTAGATAGGGTTAGAGTTAGTAGATTGTTAGGGTTAGAGTTAGTAGATAGTTAGGGTTAGGGTTAGTAGATAGTTAGAGTTAGGGTTAGTAGATAGTTAGGGTTAGGGTTAGTAGATAGTTAGGGTTAGAGTTAGTTAGGGTTAGTAGATCGTTGGGTTAGAGTTAGTAGATAGTTAGAGTTAGGGTTAGTAGATAGTTGTAATGTTGTTGACAGTTAGTTGACAAATCTACAAAGCATCTATTTGGGACACTCCTAATAAAGTGGTACCACACTTTTAGCTGGCTTCACTGTCAAAATACACTTCATTTCATTAACCCTTTAAACTCGTAGAAATTGGCCTATATGTATAGGGCTAAATAAATAAAAATCTTACAGAAGAAATATGGAAAGCATATTCATAACCATGGTGCCAATTAAAAGGAAACAGTTTGGAGATTATGGGAAAATTAGACTTAAGGTGAGGACACAACAGTTCAACTGACACAAGACTGAATCCAAAGCATTTTACATTTACTGTACTATTCGCCACATTTGTTTGTGAAAATATTCTGGGATACATTCAGTAACTGATAAGAATATTCCTATAAAATGTGGGGTCTGTGCAACATAAGACAAATAAATGACAAGGGTTTGAATGAGAGGACTAACTGGTGTCTCCAAGTGGCCACACACCTCTCCAAAGTGTGCTCAGTTCCTAAGTCATTTCTATGCACTTTTATGACTCAAAGAAGAGTCTTCAACTATAAGGTGCTTTTTTTTTAGCTCTCCTAGCTGTGCTGTTGAGGAACTAGAGCAAGCACACTTGTAGTTGTTTTGTTTGGAACACAGCCCTGCATCCCCGCCATCACACAATTACTGTTGTTGTTTACGCAATACAAAAACGGTCCATTATAAATCACAATCTGGGTCAGGTGGGCATCATTTGAAAGCCTGTTCTATTGCCAACATGACTAGATAAGTTATAAAATACCATACTACAGTGTTAGGCTTTCACAAGGCAATTCAGAGAAGCAGATTGTAATTTTGGTGCGCATAGAATGGAGTCATGAATGCATTCAGATGCGTGGTCCGCGGCTAATCTTCTTCACAATACAACAAACATAGGCTCATTATGTTCAGGACAATCCAGGGTATAATGTCATGTCATCTTGTAACTACATAAAACATAGTGATCATAAACATTGACGCTGTACACTGAGTGTACAAAACATTAGGAACACCTTCCTAATATTGTGTTGCACCCCCCTCCTTTTGCCCTCAGGAAAGCTTTAATTAGTTGGGGCATGGACTCTACAAGGTGTCAAAAGCATACTACAGGGATGTTGGCCCATGTTGACTCCAATGCTTCCCACAGTTGTGTCAACTTGGCTGGATGTCCTTTTGGTGGTGGACCATTCTTGATACACACGGGAAACTGTTGTGTGTGAAAAACCCAGCAGCGTTGCAGTTCTTCACACAAACCGGTGCGCCTGGCAACTACTACCATACCCCGTTCAAAGGCACTTAAATCTTTTGTCTTGCCCATTCACCCTCTGAATGGCACACATACACAATCTCAATTGTCTCCAAGCTTAAAAATCGTTCTTTAACCTGTCTCCTCCCCTTCATCTACACTGATTGAAGTGGATTTAACAAGTGACATCAATAAGGGAAAATAGCTTTCACCTGGATTCATCTGGTCAGTGTATGTCATGGAAAGAGCAGGTGTTCTTTCCATGTGTTCTTTCCATGTTCTCAGTGTATATTACATTAGTTTTATGTAATGGAAATGTGAAGTGCACATTTGGACTCACGGGCGTTTGGCTTGCCTGTATGACATCAAAGCGGTATTTATTATAATCCTCAAAGTCTCATCTTTCAAAATATATAGAGTCCTCTTAATTTACATAATTTCCCTCAATAAGACAACAAAATAATTGCAAAAGTTGCCCAATTAGCGGGAGGGATGGGGGCAACTTCTTGCCGTGCACGGTGCTCAAGCTCAGAACGGCTGTCAGTCAAAACCCATACAGAGCTGTAAAGAGGAGACCGTGAGCTCTGACCTCATCTATAATAGCATGTTACTGTACAGCCACTGAGCTCTGACGTCATGTATAGCATGTTACTGTACAGCCACTGAGCTCTGACGTCATTATAGCATGTTACTGTATTATAGCATGTTACTGTACAGCCACTGAGCTCTGACCTCATTATAGCATGTTACTGTATTATAGCATGTTACTGTACAGCCACTGAGCTCTGACCTCATTATAGCATGTTACTGTACAGCCACTGAGCTCTGACCTCATTATAGCATGTTACTGTACAGCCACTGAGCTCTGACCTCATTATAGCATGTTACTGTATAGTCACTGAGCTCTGAGGTCATTATAGCATGTTACTGTACAGCCACTGAGCTCTGACCTCATGTATAGCATGTTACCGTACAGCCACTGAGCTCTGACCTCATTATGGCATGTTACTGTGTTCCAATTTAGGCGTTTATCAGTGTCCTAATCTGCCATTGTCAACCCGTACGAGTGTAAAGGGCTACACATACTGTAGGTCAGACCATGACTGTACCATACCACACACACATCATGTACATTGTCACTAGCCATTAGCTAGAGAGAGACCAGTTTCCAAGATACGGTAACTCCAAGAAGACTACGGTGCCAGTAGCTTTCCCCAAATTCTCAGGTTTTCCAGAAATCCTGTTCGAATGATTACCAGAAATCCTGGTCGAATGATTACCGGAAATCCTGGTCGAATGATTACCAGAAATCCTGGTCGAATGATTACCGGAAATCCTGGTCGAATGATTACCGGAAATCCTGGTCGAATGATTACCGGAAATCCTGGTCGAATGATTACCGGAAATCCTGGTCGAATGATTACCAGAAATCCTGGTCGAATGATTACCAGAAATCCTGGTCGAATGATTACCAGAAATCCTGGTTGAATGATTACCAGAAATCCTGGTTGAATGATTACCGGAAATCCTGGTTGAATCCCCCCCCCCCCCCCTCCCCCCACACCCCAACAGACACATCCACCCCCTGACCTGGGGTCACAGAGGAACTTGGTCTTCTCCCCCTCCTCCCTCCAGATCAGCCACTCTCTGAACGATGGGTGAACAAACATCCTGGTCCCGTCCCTCCTCTTGACCAGGAACATGGCCAGGTTGTCTACGCGCTGTGTGAAGTCCTCCCAGTCCAGCGTACCCTGCAGCAAAGAGGGTGAAACCAAGAAAGTTAGTTTGTTAGCTGTGCACATGCCCAGATGCTTTGCTAAGGCTGTTCTTCTTCACCGGCACTATTGTTGCTATCCGGTATACAGCTAGTGTTAGCATGGTGGCTAAGTGTGACATGTTTTCCTATAGGAAATGCTAACAGTTTCCTGTCTGAGTAATAAGTGTATTTGCCTGCAGGGAGCCAGCATTGATAGCCTGGTAGATCTGTTCGTCAGTGAGGGGGTGGAGGGATGCCACGGCCACGTTGAGTAGGGGGAGGGCCCGTTCGAAGGACGACTGGGTAGGGAAACGCATGTTGCACTGCAGCAGGTACACCTCAACCAGATTGACAGGCACCACCTGGGATCAATGAATCAATCAGTCAATCAATCCATCGGTCGGTCATTATTATTGCACATTTCTTAGATAGGGAGAGCAATAAAATGGCACATAATTAAAAGACTAAAATGAATAAGACAAGAATAAAACTAAGGCAATACAACATTGTGTAAATGGCAGGCTGACCTTGTAGCTGGAGCTCTTGAGGACCAGGTACCCCTTCTCTATAAGGTCAAAGGTGAGTTTGAGGTACAGATAGGAGCCCTGGCTGAGGGCCTTGAGGTGGGCGGAGAGCTTGCCGAAGGTGGTATTGTCCATCTTGCCATTGAGAGAGATGTTGTTCTGTATCTCAGGACTGCTGTGGATGCGGTGGAGGATGTAACCCTGTAAGTCCTGGTCTATAGCATCGTTCTCCTCCAGACCATCCACAGAGATACGGTGGAATGGGAGCAGCTTGGTGATCTCCTATAGGAGGGAAGTAGGGGAGGGGAGAGGGAGAAGGAGGAGGAGGAGGAGGAGGAGGAGGAGGAGAGAGAGAGAGAGAGAGAGAAGGAGGAGAGAGGAGAGAGAGAGGAGAGAGGAAAGAGGAGAGAGAGAGGAGAGAGGAGAGAGGAGAGGAGAGAGGAGAGAGAGAGGAGAGAGAGAGGAGAGAGGAGAGAGAGGAGAATGGAGAGAGAGAAGAGAGGAGAGAGGAGGAGGAGAGAGAGAGAGAAGAGAGGAGGAGGAGAGAGAGAGAGAAGAGAGGAGAGAGAGGAGGAGAGAGAGAGAGAAGAGAGGAGGAGGAGAGAAGAGAGGAGAGAGGAGGATGAAGGGGTTGAAGAAGAAAACAAGGCGGGAGGGAAAGAGAGGTAGATAGTGGAACGAGATATAGAAGCTATATTTTGGATCTTCCACTGATGTCAATCTATTGACAACTCTATCAAAAGAAAATTATAATTTTTTGGATCCACGTTTCCATCCAGTTTTTATGCAAATAAAGTCACACCCTATAAAAAAAAAAATCACAGCTGTGATGGAAACAGGAAGTTTCGGTACAATTTTATAAATGCCGACAGATAATTTGTTCATTCGACCTGGTGGGATTTTTTTGTCTGTAAAATTAATATTGCGCAAAATGGCGGTGGAAACAAAAAAAAGTACATTTTGTGCTACGTCATCACACACTGACTTTTATCAGCAACAAGTCCATTTGGTGGCAACACACCACTGGTAGGAAAATATGCATATTTTCTTTATGCGGATTCTAGAATATTCGCATGAAAACCTTTCGCCAATTGGATAGCAACCTAGCTAGTGTTAATCTTGTTTATTTTGAATGGCCTCTTATTAGAGCAGTAGAGGACTGTAATGCATCTAATGTGTCTACCTGCAATGTGGTCCTGACAGTGACCACCAGTTTGAGCCAGTGGGGAAACAAGCTGATGGTTTTGCTGAGGAACGAGACAATGGTGTCTCCGTAGTCAGGCTTGTGGAACTCTGCCTCATTTAGCCCATCTATCAGGATGACCAAGTCTTCTTCAGAGGCGATCTTCCTCTCTGAAAACACACAGAGAAAATAGTCAATATTGACCAAAAAATCTGACTGCACATATTCTGCCTAACGTACTCAGACCTTTATTGCTAAAATCAAGAATACATACACTATATATACAAAAGTATGTGGACACCCCTTCAAATTAGTGGATTAGGCTATTTCATCTCCATAGACAAACATTGGCAGTAGAATGACCTTACTGAAGACCTCAGTGACTTTCAATGTGGCACCGTCATAGGATGCCACCTTTGCAACAAGTCAGTTTGCAAAATTTCTGCCCTGCTAGAGCTGCCCCGGTCAACTGTATGTGCTGTTATTGTGAAGTGGAAACATCTAGGAGCAACAACGGCTTAGTCGTGAAGTGGTAGGCCACACAAGCACAAAGAACGGGACTGCCGAGTGCTCAAGCGCGTAGCACGTAAAAATTGTCTGTCCTCAGTTGCAACACTCACTACCGAGTTCCAAACTGCCTCTGGAAGCAACATCAGCACAACAACTGTTCATTGGGAGCTTCATGAAATGGGTTTCCATGGCCGAGCAGCTGCACACAAGCCTAAGTTCACCATGCGCAATGCCAAGCGTCGGCTGAAGTGGTGTAAAGCTCGCCGCCATTGGACTCTGGAGCAGTGGAAACGCGTTCTCTGGAGTGATGAGATCACGCTTCACCATCTGGTTGTCGGACAGACACATCTGGGTTTGGCGGGTGCCAGGAGAACGCTACCTGCCCGAATGCATAGTGCCAACTGTAAAGTTTGGTGGAGGAGGAATAATGGTCTGTGGCTGTTTTTCATGGTTCGGGCTAGGCCCCTTAGTTCCAGTGAAGGGAAATCTTAACGCTACAGCATACAATGACATTCTAGACGATTCTGTGCTTCCAACTTTGTGGCAACAGTTTGGGGAAGGCCCTTTCCTGTTTCAGCATGACAATGCCTTCGTGCACAAAGCGAGGTCCATACAGAAATGGTTTGTCGAGATCAGTGTGGAAGAACTTGACTTGCCTGATGCCCTTTCCTGTTTCAGCATGACAATGCCTTCGTGCACAAAGCGAGGTCCATACAGAAATGGTTTGTCGAGATCAGTGTGGAAGAACTTGACTTGCCTGCACAGAGCCCTGACCTCGACCCCATCAAACACCTTTGGGATGAATTGGAACGCCGACTTCGAGTCAGGCCTAATCGCCCAATATCAGTGCCCGACCTCACTAATGCTCTTGTGGCTGAATGGAAGCAAGTCCCAGCAGCAATGTTCCAACATCTAGTGGAAAGCCTTCCCAGAAGAGTAGAGGCTGTTATAGCAGCAAAGGGTTTGGATAATCCTATAGCAGCAAACTCCATATTAATGCCCATGATTTTGGAATGAGATGTTTGACAAGCAGGAGTCCACATACTTTTGGGCATGTAGTGTATGTTTTGAGGATCATGTCCATAGTATAATCAATGTGAGCGGAGACTGCGTCACGAGGAGTAGAGATAGTTGTATCACCTTTGTAGAGGGCATTCAGGGGTTCTAGGTGTGACCCCCAAATGGCACCCTATTCCCTATATAGTGTTCTACTTTTGACCAGAGATTCCCTATATAGGGCAATACTTTTAACCAGGGCCTATGGGCTCTGGTCAAAAAGAGTGCACTATATAGGGAATAAGGTGCCATTTGCGATGCAGACCAGAACTCACCTTTGTAGAGAACATCCAGGGGTCCTAGAACTCCTAGTAGAGTTATCTATGATAGTTATCTAAGGTTGTATAATAGGAGCAGAGAGTTGTATCACCTTTGTAGAGGGCATCCAGGGGTTCTAGAACTCCTCTTCTGAAGGAGGCCAGGGGATCCTGAACACAGGAGCGCAGACTGAGCATGCTCTGTAGGTGTGGCTCCCTGAGCAGCAGCTCTCTGTAGGCGATGAGCTGCGGTGAGCGACACAGCAACGCTGCCACGTTGTGGACAAACTCCGGCACCAGGCACGTGTAGGCATTGTCTGCCTGGCAGTAGTGGTACGCCACCACCTGGGGGCGATAGAGCGGGGGAGACATTTAAGTCATTTAGCAGACGTTCTTATCCAGAGCGACTTACAAATTGGATTGGTGCTTAATGAACACATCCCTGTTTTCTATGTCAATGGGAATCGGGTTTTATAAACCAGAGCTGCTACAACTCAATTGGGAGTGAGTCAACAAGTTCATGGTGGATGATTGCAGGGTAATTAAGCATTCTACGTCTCGTTTCACTTTTAAGCTATTAAATAATTCAGAGCTCCCTGCAGTTGAGAAAAGCTAAATGTCAATGAGTGTCTGTTTAATTGCATGTTTAGACGGACATCCAGAGGAGTCAAACGTTTCTATGATTATCATCACAATACAGATGAATAATCTCAGTGTAATAATGAGTCTCAATCTCAATCAACTGCCACAAACAAATAACACAAAGAAAAGAGGCCATGAAAAAGGAGAGAAAAAGAAAGAGGTTAGAAAGCTTTGCCAGGTGTGTCCTGCTCGGGAACATGACTCTGTTCCTCTGTTTCACCAAGGCAACAGCAGGAAGGAAATAACCAATTTATAGAATGCTAATTCACAACTAGGGCTTAAAACAAAGGCAGAAAAGAGGGAGTTATCATCAAGTTAACAACATTTAATACTATAGTTTGGCTGGGAAATGGCTTTCTGCAGGAATACAGTACCAGTCAAAGGTTTGGACACACCTACTCATTCAAGGGTTTTCCTTTATTTTTACTATTTCCTACATTGTAGAATAATAGTGAAGACATCAAAACTATGAAATAACACATATGGAATCATGTAGTAACCAAAAATGTGTTAAATAAATCAAAATATATTTTATATTTGAGATTCAAATATAGACACCCTTTGCCTTGATGACAGCTTTGCACACTCTTGGCATTCTCTCAACCAGCTTCACCTGGAATGCTTTTCCAACAGTCTTGAAGGAGTTCCCACATATGCTGACACTTGTTGGCTGCTTTTCCTTCACTCTGCAATCCGACTCATCCCAAACCAACTCAATTGGGTTGAGGTTCGGGGGATTGTGGAGGCCAGGTCATCTGATGCAGCACTCCATCACTCTCCTTCTTGGTAAAATAGCCCTTACAAAGCCTGGAGGTGTGTTGGGTCATTGTCCTGTTGAAAAACAAATGATAGTCCCACTAAGCCCAAACCAGATGGGATGGCGTATCCCTGCAGAATGCTGTGGTAGCCATGCTGGTTAAGTGTGCCTTGAATTCTAAATAAATCACAGACAGTGTCACCAGCAAAGCACCCCCACACCATAACACCTCCTCCTCCATGGTTTATGGTGGGAAATATACATGCGGAGATCATCCGTTCACCCACACCGCGTCTCACAAAGCGGTTGGAACCAAAATCTCCAATTTGGACACATTTCCACTGGTCTAATGTCCATTGCCCGTGTTTCTTGGCCCAAGCAGGTCTCTTCTTATCATTGGTGTCAGACCATGAAGGCCTGATTAACACAGTCACCTCTGAACAGTTAATGTTGAGATGTGTCTGTTACTTGAACTCTGTGAAGCATTTATTTGGGCTGCAATTTCTGAGGCTGGTAACTCTTATGAACTTATCCTCTGCAGCAGAGGTAACTCTGGGTCTTCCATTCCTGTGGCGGTAATCATGAGAGACAGTTTCATCATAGCGCTTGATGGTTTTTGCGACAGCACTTGAAGAAACTTTCAAAGTTCTTGAAATGTTCCGTATTGACTGACCTTCATGTCTTAAAGTAATGATGAGCTGTCATTTCTCTTTGCTTATTTGAGCTGTTCTTGCGATAATATGGACTTGGTCTTTTACCAAATAGGGCTATCTTCTGTATACCACCCCTACCTTGTCACAACACAACTGATTGGCTCAAACACATTAAGAAGGAAAGGAATTCCTGGGGATGGGGCTGGAGGTGGGTCTACAGATGGCGAGTGCATGTGTCACCCCTGTTTAGGGGATAGGGAGGTGGAGACTGGGGCTATGGTGTGATGATGTGAGTGGTGTGGGGATTTAGGGAAGCCACTAAGCACCGCCTCACACATCCGTCATACCTTATTTAACTTCAGTCTAGACAGGTTCATAAATGTTAACAAGTTTACTCCACTGAAAAATAAATGGTTGTTAGAATGTTGATAGGCAAAATGGATATCTGTAATGAATATCTATTTTTTTGGAGGTTTTATATATTTTTTTACCTGAGATGCCAGTCTCCTCATGGCCTCCTCCTGGCGTCGTCTCATCTCGGGGGTCCCGGGACAGCTGCCCCCTCCCAGGGTACCTGTGCTATGGGCCGGCTGGGACTGGGTAAGGGGGAGCTCTCCATCTGAGGAGACGCATAGAAGGAAGAGGGTTTTACCAGTGGCATGTTTGTCAAACCATTATTGTATTACCTTAAAGGGGATATCTGCGGTTCAAACAATAACAAAGAGGACACGCCACCTCTGCTTTGGTAAACATAAATGTTTTAAGGAACTTTATTGAAAGATTAGTTAACAGCACTCTCCAATAGTAGGTATCTGAGCCTACGTTTGGGCGAGGCCTGCGGAGAGTCAGAGGCGATCTGTCTCATGCGTGTTCCGTGGCAGCTCAGCGCCACCAGACGAGAGATGATGGCCGTCTTGCCGTAGCCGATGTTGCCCACGACAACCACACCACGGTTGGTGCTGTTTTTGCCGCTGTTGAGATGGGCGTCGACCTCCTGGAACAGCCAATCACGGCCGGTGAAGACGGAGTCCATGGTGATGCTGGGCACCTCGAAGAGGAGGGGCTTCAGGGAGATGTCAGGTGGCCGGTATGGGGCAAACCGCACTGGAGGGGGAGAAAGGAGAGAGCGAGGATGACAGTTAAAATGGTTGCTCTTTATTTTACAGAGAAATGCTGCCATTACATTGAGATACATGAGTGTTCATGACCTACAGTGAGTCCTGACTGTCATGGGACCGCCTCAGGGTTAGATAGGTTACCTTCTACATGTAATCCCTTACAGTTACTAGTTACCTGTCCAAAATTGTAATCAGTATATGTAACTTTTGGATTACCTGAACATAACCCAAAAATGAAGGACTTATTAGCCTACTTTGTTGTTTATGATTTTGTTGTCATGGACGACCGATTGATTGGGCTCATTGCTTCGAGGTGTTGAAAAATAAATGCTGCTCTCATGGAATGGCATGCTTTGAGCACTACCGAAAAGTGTTATTTGCATGTGAAAAATGTATGCCACATGCTGCATTCGCTATAGGCCTATTGTTACATTTTTGTTGGTGACACTTTGATATCTCGATAAGTCAAGGGGTGGAGCTATAGGGAACTCTTTGGAGCTATATGGAGCTATTTGGCACTAAAGGGAGCTATAGGGAGCTATATGGAGCTACATGGAGCTATATGGAGCTATATGGAGCTATATGGAGCTATAGGGAGCTATATGGAGCTATATGGAGCTATATGAAGCTATATGGAGCTACATGGAGCTATATGGAGCTACATGGAGCTATATGGAGCTATATGGAGCTATATGGAGCTATAGGGAGCTATATGGAGCTATATGGAGCTACATGAAGCTATATGGAGCTACATGGAGCTATATGGAGCTATATGGAGCTATAGGGAGCTACATGGAGCTATATGGAGCTACAGGGAGCTCTATGGAGCTATAAGGAGCTATATGGAGCTATATGGAGCTATATGGAGCTATAGGGAGCTATATGGAGCTATAGGGAGCTATATGGAGCTATAGGGAGCTATAGGGAACTATATGGAGCTATATGGAGCTACAGGGAGCTCTATGGAGCTATAAGGAGCTATATGGAGCTATATGGAGCTATATGGAGCTATAGGGAGCTATATGGAGCTATAGGGAGCTATATGGAGCTATAGGGAGCTATAGGGAACTATATGGAGCTATATGGAGCTACATGGAGCTACAGGGAGCTACAGGGAGCTATAGGGGGCTATAGGGGGCTATAGGGGGGTATATGGAGCTATAGGGAGCTATAGGGGGCTATAGGGAGCTATATGGAGCTATAAGGAGCTATAGGGAGCTATATGGAGCTATAGGGAGCTATATGGAGCTATATGGAGCTATATGGAGCTACAGGGAGCTATATGGAGCTATAGGGGGCTATAGGGGGGTATATGGAGCTATAGGGAGCTATAGGGAGCTACAGGGAGCTATAGGGGCTATAGGGAGCTATATGGAGCTATAGGGAGCTATATGGAGCTATATGGAGCTATAGGGAGCTATATGGAGCTATAGGGAGCTATATGGAGCTATAGGGAGCTATATGGAGCTATATGGAGCTATAGGGAGCTATATGGAGCTATAGGGAGCTATATGGAGCTATAGGGAGCTATATGGAGCTATAGGGAGTTATATGGAGCTATAGGGAGCTATATGGAGCTATAGGGAGTTATATGGAGCTATAGGGGGCTATAGGGGGCTATAGGGAGCTATATGGAGCTATAGGGAGTTATATGGAGCTATAGGGAGCTATATGGAACTATATGGAGCTATATGGAGCTATAGGGGGCTATAGGGGGGTATATGGCGCTACAGGGAGCTATATGGAGCTATAGGGAGCTATATGGAGCTATAGGGAGCTATATGGAGCTATATGGTGCTATAGGGGGCTATATGGAGATATAGGGAGCTATATGGAGCTATAGGGAGCTGTAGGGAGCTATATGGAGCTATATGGAGCTATAGGGAGCTATAGGGAGCTATATGGAGCTGTAGGGAGCTATAGGGAGTTGCATTTTATAAAAAATTAAATATAAAGGTTGTTCCTTTACTGTGATAGCTGATACTTTGGTATCAAAATATATATTTAACATTTTGTAATGTTAAGACAAATATTTGAGATTGTACCGTCTTTCAAGAATCACTGAGCCACTGTTGGCTTTCCACTGGTTGCAAAAACAATGATTTGATAGGTAGCTTAAACTTCTTCAAGTCAGCCATTATTGGGTTAAAATATACATATACATTTGTGAACAGCCATCCACAACAATCTGTAAGGCACAAATAGCTAAATGAGAGAGCAGCAGTGTGATTCACATCACTGCACTATGTAGATATGTAGATTTGTATTTATTATGGATTCCCATTAGTTTCTGTCAAGGCAGCAGCTACTCTTCCTGGGGTTTATTATGGATCCCCATTAGTTCTGCCAAGGAAGCAGCTACTCTTCCTGGGGTTTATTATGGATCCCCATTAGTTCCTGCCAAGGCAGCAGATACTCTTCCTGGGGTTTATTATGGATCCCCATTAGTTCCTGCCAAGGCAGCAGCTACTCTTCCTGGGGTTTATTATGGATCCCCATTAGTTCCTGCCAAGGCAGCAGCTACTCTTCCTGGGGTTTATTATGGATTCCCATTAGTTTCAGGGCAGCAGCTACTCTTCCTGGGGTTTATTATGGATTCCCATTAGTTTCAAGGCAGCAGCTACTCTTCCTGGGGTTTATTATGGATCCCCATTAGTTCCTGCCAAGGCAGCAGCTACTCTTCCTGGGGTTTATTATGGATTCCCATTAGTTTCAGGGCAGCAGCTACTCTTCCTGGGGTTTATTATGGATTCCCATTAGTTTCAAGGCAGCAGCTACTCTTCCTGGGGTTTATTATGGATCCCCATTAGTTCCTGCCAAGGCAGCAGCTACTCTTCCTGGGGTTTATTATGGATTCCCATTAGTTTCAAGGCAGCAGCTACTCTTCCTGGGGTTTATTATGGATTCCCATTAGTTCAAAGTTTCTCAGTGTACATTTGAATGTCATTGAGAAAACAGAAATGTGTCATTTGCAAACATCCTTTCTGAATGTAAAAGTAATCCTAGAAGTAATCTCGTTTTTCAAAAGTATCTGTAACCTGATTACAATATTTTTGCTGGTAACGTAAAGGATTACAGTTTGTTTTTTGTAATCTGTTATTCCCCAACCCTGGACGACCTCTTACTGCTGTAACCATGTGGCAGAGAAGGGATTCAAGGGAAGTATTTATTTGTTACACATAAAACCTGTCTTAACACAAATAATATTATTTTTCCTCACTAGGGGGAGTCATTAGATAAACATCTTTCTTCATCTGAACGTGTAGCATTAAAAAACAAAGGATGGAAATGATGTTTGGACTCGAATATGTCTGGAGATGAAAGAAGGACAACATCTGAACATGAGTACTACTTCTGTGTCTCTCAGGACAGATTCTCTTAACTTTACAGTTAGCTGTGTTATCTGAAACAACATCACTAACATGTGTAACTAATCCACTTGTAGTGCTGAGGCGGGTACACATGTAACCAGACATGTTACCAGACATGTTACCAGACATGTAACCAGACATGTTACCAGACATGTAACCAGACATGTTACCAGACATGTTACCAGACATGTAACCAGACATGTTACCAGACATGTTACCAGACATGTAACCAGACGAAAGTAAAGTAAACTTACAGGATTGGGATTGCCAGGCATGGTTGTTAGCAGAAGCTGAGAAAAACAGAAGTGAGAGAAGAGAGGATGCAGTGAGAGAACAGACAGGGGAACGAAGAGCATAACAGAATGGAATCTGGCAGCCATGTGCATGATGCTAGTGGTGCAGAGCAGGGTTGGGGTCAAAGGTCAATTACATTTCAATTCAGGAAATAACAGAAATTCCAATTCCAACGAAGAAGTGGAATAGGGCTGCACAATATTTAATTGTGTATTTTTTTTGGCCACATATTTAGATTGCGATTTGACTAGTGACTATTGGTCACATACATATATTTATCAGATGTTATTGCGGGTGTAGCGAAATGCTTGTGTTCCTAGCTCCAACAGTGCAGTTTATTAGGTACACCACCCCGTTCACGAAAATGCTTCGCTCCTACAGACAGTGAGTCACGTGGCCGTGGCTTGCTATATAAAGGAGACAGACAGGCATCGAGGCATTCAGTTACTGATTGATTGAACGTTAGAACGGGCAAAACTAGTGACCTTAGCGACTTAGAATGTAGTATGATCGTCGGTGCCAGGCACGCCGGATCCAGTATCTCAGAAACGTCCGGCCTCCTGGGCTTTTCACGCACTACAGTGTCTAGGGTTTACCGAGAATGGTGTGACAAACAAAAAACATCCAGTCAGCAGCAGTCCTGTGGGCGAAAACAGCTAGTTGATGAGAATTCAAAGGAGAATGGCAAGAATTGTGGAAGCTATCAGGCCGGTCACATACAGGCAAATAACGGCGCAGTACAACAGTGGTGTGCAGAACGGCATCTCAGAATGCACAACTCGTTGGTCCTTGTCATGGATGGGTTATTGCAGCAGACGATCAAACCGATGATAAGCCCACTCCTCTCAGCTAAAAACAAGAAGAAGTGGCTCCAGTGGGTACGCGATCCCCAACACTGGACAGTTGAGGAGTGGAAAAACATCACCTGGTCCCACAAATCCCGGTTCCTGTTGCATCATGCTGATATCAGAGTCAGGATCTGGCATAAGCAGCATGAGTCCATGTCCCATCCTGCCTGGTGTCAACGGTACAGGCTGGTGGAGGTGGTGTAATGGTGTGGGGAATGTTTTCCTGGCACATGTTAGGTCCCTTGATACCAATTGAGCAACGTTTCAATGCCCCAAATTCAGGCTGTTCTGGAGGCAAAGGGGGTCCGACCCAATACTAGATGGGTGTACCTAATAAACTGGCCACTGAGTGTAGATAAAAACACTTGAGTGAACTGTTGGAATATAAATAGAATGATTTATATTAAGAAGCAAAGCAGCATCGTTCTTGTTTGGAACAATCTGTTGACTGCATTTGACCTAACAGAACAACATGCAAACTTATAGTGAATCTAACAGCGGGGAGGAGGAACTGAGCTACTTGAGTGACAGGGGGCGGGACTTGTTGTGTGTTTGGGAAGCAGCCGCAAGAGGAGAGAGGGAGAGAGACGAGGAACAGAGTAAACTATCAAAACGGACGTTACACGCAGCTCAGTGGCGGTTCAAAATATTTGCAATACGGATATTGCACATGTACAGTAAATATTGCGATTTCAATGTGAATTAAATGAATTGTGCAGCCAAAGAGACACAGCCCTAAACTGGAATATAGAAGTGGCCTCAACCCTGGTACAGAGAGCTGCATGAGGAGACTGCAGCATCAGATATCAACTAATATGATATAATAAAATAGAGGCGTTGACTCCATCAGAATCTCCAGATCCATCTATTGTAATGCAGTAAGGTTCAGGGCAGGCGACATATCAGCATTAGACAGACCATGACTCAGGGCTGGGGAGAACACAGGACAAATTGTGTGTGTGTGTGTGTTACAGAAGGAGCTGGATAGTTTGTTAACAAGAAATGTGTGGAGTGGTTGAAAAACAAGTTTTAATGACTCCAACCTAAGTGTATGTAAACTTCTGACTTCAACTGTAAGTCATAGAGCCTCTGTTTGTCTGCTGCAAGGTGATAAAATCCTAGAAACATGGCTGCCATGTTGTGAGCAGTAAGGAGGGAGCAGGGAGCTGTTTCCAGGCCAGGATTGTGTCTGTGGGGGCTTCTGTAGATGGTGCTGTATCATTCCCTGCTCAGGCAAGGCTGTGAGTGGTATAGGCCTAAGTATCACTGTGTTTCCTCCTCTCCTCCCCCTGGCTAGTCAGACGGAGAGGTATCACTGTGTTTCCTCTCCTCCCCCCTGGCTAGTCAGACGGAGAGGTATCACTGTGTTTCCTCTCCTCCCCCCTGGCTAGTCAGACGGAGAGGTATCACTGTGTTTCCTCCTCTCCTCCCCCTGGCTAGTCAGACGGAGAGGTATCACTGTGTTTCCTCTCCTCCCCCCTGGCTAGTCAGACGGAGAGGTATCACTGTGTTTCCTCTCCTCCCCCTGGCTAGTCAGACGGAGAGGTATCACTGTGTTTCCTCCTCTCCTCCCCCCTGGCTAGTCAGACAGAGAGGTATCACTGTGTTTCCTCTCCTCCCCCCTGGCTAGTCAGACGGAGAGGTATCACTGTGTTTCCTCTCCTCCCCCTGGCTAGTCAGACGGAGAGGTATCACTGTGTTTCCTCTCCTCCCCCTGGCTAGTCAGACGGAGAGGTATCACTGTGTTTCCTCTCCTCCCCCTGGCTAGTCAGACGGAGAGGTATCACTGTGTTTCCTCTCCTCCCCCCTGGCTAGTCAGACGGAGAGGTATCACTGTGTTTCCTCTCCTCCCCCTGGCTAGTGAGACGGAGAGGTATCACTGTGTTTCCTCCTCTCCTCCCCCTGGCTAGTCAGACGGAGAGGTATCACTGTGTTTCCTCTCCTCCCCCTGGCTAGTCAGACGGAGAGGTATCACTGTGTTTCCTCTCCTCCCCCTGGCTAGTCAGACGGAGAGGTATCACTGTGTTTCCTCTCCTCCCCCCTGGCTAGTCAGACGGAGAGGTATCACTGTGTTTCCTCTCCTCCCCCCTGGCTAGTCAGACGGAGAGGTATCACTGTGTTTCCTCTCCTCCCCCTGGCTAGTCAGACGGAGAGGTATCACTGTGTTTCCTCTCCTCCCCCCTGGCTAGTCAGACGGAGAGGTATCACTGTGTTTCCTCTCCTCCCCCTGGCTAGTCAGACGGAGAGGTATCACTGTGTTTCCTCTCCTCCCCCTGGCTAGTCAGACGGAGAGGTATCACTGTGTTTCCTCTCCTCCCCCTGGCTAGTCAGACGGAGAGGTATCACTGTGTTTCCTCTCCTCCCCCTGGCTAGTCAGACGGAGAGGTATCACTGTGTTTCCTCTCCTCCCCCTGGCTAGTCAGACGGAGAGGTATCACTGTGTTTCCTCCTCTCCTCCCCCTGGCTAGTCAGACGGAGAGGTATCACTGTGTTTCCTCTCCTCCCCCTGGCTAGTCAGACAGAGAGGTATCACTGTGTTTCCTCCTCTCCTCCCCCTGGCTAGTCAGACGGAGAGGTATCACTGTGTTTCCTCTCCTCCCCCCTGGCTAGTCAGACGGAGAGGTATCACTGTGTTTCCTCTCCTCCCCCTGGCTAGTCAGACAGAGAGGTATCACTGTGTTTCCTCCTCTCCTCCCCCTGGCTAGTCAGACGGAGAGGTATCACTGTGTTTCCTCTCCTCCCCCCTGGCTAGTCAGACGGAGAGGTATCACTGTGTTTCCTCCTCTCCTCCCCCTGGCTAGTCAGACGGAGAGGTATCACTGTGTTTCCTCTCCTCCCCCTGGCTAGTCAGACGGAGAGGCTCACTCAGACACTTTAATTATTCACCAGGTGAGGATGACTCAGAGCAGGGGAGGATGAAAGGATGGAGGGAGGAGTGGAGGAGAGGAAGAGTGGTACTTCAGTCTGCTCCATATGAAGGACCAGGGGATCTACTCTTTACTCCACACAGTGTGTGTGTGTGTGTGTGGCTGCAGGCACGTGTGTGTGTGCTAGCGTGTGTGCGTGCCTGTGTGTGTTAGTGTGTGTATAGCATGTGTGTGTGTCTAAAATGAGTGGGTGGCAATCTAAGAAAGTGAACCTGCCTGTACCACCAGGTTCATCACCACCTCTAGCTAAGCTACCTCGGCTGCTTACCAAATGACACTATTATCTATCTAGGGCCCTGTTCAAAAGTAGTGCACTAAATAGGGTGACATTTGGGACACATATTCTCTCTACCTACTATTGTCACTGTGACTCACTCACTGGGCTTAAAACAGCATCAGTCCCTTGATTTCCCTGACAGCATCAAACAACCTTAAACTAAAGAAGTGAAGCAGGAGGACACTTCAGCATCTGGTTACCATCTGACTAGCACAACAACCCTCTATAGTATATAAGCAATGTTAAGTCGCGACCACACCTACTTTTGTGGCAGACAATTTGATCTCTCTCTCTCTCTCCCCCACACTCTCTCTCTCCCCCCACACTCTCTCTCCCCACTCTCTCTCTCTCCCCCCACTCTCTCCCTTCCTCCCCCACTCTCGCTCTCTCTCCCCCCTCCCTCTATCTCTCGCTTCCCCCCTCTCTCCCTCCCTCTCTCTCTCTCCCCCTTGCTCTCTCTCCCTCCCTCCCGCTCTCTCTCTAGCTCTCTGTGAGAGGTAAGGAGGTGTCGTAAACACACTCGGCTGCACTTAGGAGAGGAGAGAAACAAGTGGCTGTGGACCTCTGAGAGTACCAGGCCTAGAGGTGGCTAGGGGGGAGCCCATAGCCCCCCCCCACCACAGACACCTCCAGGTATACAGGGAATAGGAGGCCATTTGGGATGCAGCCCATGTCATGATGACACAGGGCAGATTGAGCCACTGGACTCATTGAGGAGAGAGGTGTCTGTCCATGTCTGTTATATCTGCAGATTAGGCAGTTCCCTATATTATGCCTTTGACCAGAGTCCTATGTTCACGACAGTATATAGAGCATAGGGTATGATTTGGGACCTGTCTCTTCTGAAGGGCTATAGTATTCCTGTCTTACCTCTGTGGTGGGTCTGAGCGCGTCCTGGCCCGGTGTGTGTGTTCTGTCGGTTCATGCGCAGCGGCGTGTGTCTCTGATCATCCAGGTAGGCCAGGTCCTCCAGGTGAGCCGAGCTGGTGGCTGAGGGTGGATGTGTATGAAGAGGACAGAAAGAAACAGAACAGGAGAGGAGAGGACAGAAAGAAGCTGTTAGCTTTTAATCACATACAGCATTATATTAGCTCATGCAAGCATCCTGAGGCGGTTTGGCTGTCAAGCCTGAGTGAGTTAGTTCACAGTAAAGGTTAGAGAGGAGGGTGGAAGGGAGAGATGCAATATGGCTGTTCCATGGAACTAGTGGAAGCTGCAGCCTCAAAGCCAGTCAGAACAGGACATCTTTATGACTCAGTGAACTGTCAGTTATAAGGGATGTCTACAACAATGTCAGACCACAGCCTCAACGGGATCTGATAGTAACATTAGATGTACTAATGTGCAGCCTAATAGTAAACCACGCAGGGAGGGGGGAGGAGTCATCGTGATGAAATGACCCCCCTGAGCTGAATAGCGTGGTGGAGACCTCGCCCGGCTGTAATCTATGGCAGCTAAATCAGACACTTCCTGTTTTACCACCCTGTGTGTGTGTGTGTATGTTCCTGCTTTGATAACCCAGTGATGACAAACAGGTCCAGGAACATCACTGCTCTCTGATATACAGCCAGGCTGGGCAGTAGGCCAGGCCTGAGACCTCCACAGTCCAGCCAGCTATCCCACAACGCATTTCAGAAATAAACTGAATGCTATTATCTCCTCTAAAATGTGATGCCGCCCAATATCCCTCTCCCTTTACAAGGGCAAATATAGACAGAGGTATTATAGACTGAGGTATTATAGACTGAGGTATTATAGATAGAGATATTTTACATTTACATTTACATTTAAGTCATTTAGCAGACGCTCTTATCCAGAGCGACTTACAGGAGCAATTAGGGTTAAGTGCCTTGCTCAAGGGCACATTTACGTCATTTAGCAGACGCTCTAGTCCAGAGCGACTCACAAATTGATGCATTCACCCTATAGCCAGTGGGATAACCACTTTACAATTTAGAAGGATTACTTTATCCTATCCCAGGTATTCCTTAAAGAGGTGGGGTTTCAAATGTCTCCGGAAGGTGGTGAGCGACTCCGCTGTGTGTGTGGGGGGGGGGGGGGGGGTAGAAGGATTACTTTATCCTAATACTGAGGTATTATAGACTGAGGTATTATAGATGGAGATATTATAAACAGAGGTATTATAGATGGAGATATTATAGATGGAGATATTATAGACAGAGATATTATAGACAGATATATTATAGATGGATATATTATAGACAGAGATATTATAGACTGAGATATTATAGATGGAGATATTATAGACAGAGATATTATAGACTGAGATATTATAGATGGAGATATTATAGATGGAGATATTATAGACGGAGATATTATAGACGGAGATATTATAGATGGAGATATTATAGACAGATATATTATAGACAGAGATATTATAGACGGAGATATTATAGATGGAGATATTATAGATGGAGATATTATAGACAGAGGTATTATAGATGGAACTATTATAGACAGAGGTATTATAGATGGAGATATTATAGACTGAGATATTATAGATGAGATATTATAGATAGAGATATTATTTAGTCTCATCTGACCAGAGTACCTTCTTCCATATGTTTGGGGAGTCTCCCACATGCCTTTTGGCGAACACCAAACGTGTTTGTTTATTTTTTCCTTTAAGCAATGGCTTTTTTCTGGCCATTCTTCCGTAAAGCCTAGCACTGTGGAGTGTACGGCTTAAAGTGGTCCTATGAACAGATACTCCAATCTCTGCTGTGGAGCTTTGCAGCTCCTTCAGGGTTATCTTTGGTCTCTTTGTTGCCTCTCTGATTAATGCCCTCCTTGCCTGGTCCGTGAGTTTTGATGGGCGGCCCTCTCTTGGCAGGTTCGTTGTGGTGCCATATTCTTTCAATTTTTTAATAATGGATTTAATGGTGCTCCGTGGGATGTTCAAAGTTTCTGATATTTTTTTTATAACCCAACCCTGATCTGTACTTCTCCACAACTTTGTCCCTGACCTGTTTGGAGAGCTCCTTGGTCTTCATGGTGCCGCTTGCTTGGTGGTGCCCCTTGCATAGTGGTGTTGCAGACTCTGGGGCCTTTCAGAACAGGTGTAAATATACTGAGATCATTTGACAGATCATGTGACACTTAGATTGCACATAGGTGGACTTTATTTAACTAATTATGTGACTTCTGAAGGTAATTGGTTGCACCAGATCTTATTTAGGGGCTTCATAGCAAAGGGGTTGAATACATATGCACGCACCATTTTTCCGTTATTTATTTTTTATAATTCTTTGAAACAAGTAATTTTTTGTATTTCACTTCACCAATTTGGACTATTTTGTGTATGTCCATTACATGAAATTCAAATAGAAATCCATTTAAATTACAGGTTGTAATGCAATAAAATAGGAAAAACGCCAAGGGGGATGAATACTTTTGCAAGGCACTGTAGATAGCACTCCATTGTTATTGCCCATCAGGCATTATAGTCTCTGTTTCCATGTTCAGACACACTCTTTGTTTTTGTATCGTTACGTGTTCGTTTATATTAAACTCTCCACCTGCTTCCTGACTCCCTGCGTCTACATTACAGGGATAACTTAATTTACATAATTGAGTGCACTACTTTTGACCAGGGCTCATAGGACTCTGGTCAAAAGTAGTGCACTATGTACTGTAGGGAATAGGGTGCCATTTGGGACAAAATGTTATACAACCTGGGATTGGGAGCGATAATACATGATCTTCCTACACTCCACACACACTCTTTCGCTGAACAACTATCGTCATTACTGCTGTCACGGTCGGTTTGTACTTCCAAAAAAGGTCTAAATAAAAAGTTACATGCAACAGAAAAAATGCCTTGTCTGGAAAAAATCTAAGTATTGTTTTTGACCAAGTGCGCATGCATTCTGCACCTCCAATAAAATCCCTCAGCCTATCTAGAGATATACAATCACTGTAAAAACATACCCTATATTGTCTACTTACATTATTGCATTTCATATATTGTGGTGAAACAATAGATTGATTTTATTTAGACCTTTTTTGGAAGTACAAACCAACCGTAATGTCAGTCATGACGATAGTTGCTCAGCGAAACTCCATTCTTTGGTAAGTACTAAACGTATTTTGACATTATTAAGCTTGGTGAATGGGCTTAAAAGAGAATCGCCATATTCATCGTCTCCTGTAAGATTCTGGTTCAGGTCACCATCAGACAGAACTACTACATGGAGGATGCATCCTAAATGGCACACTATTTGCTATTTAGTGCATTACTTTTGACCAGGGCCCATAGGGCACCATTTTGGGACGCAGAATAAATTATTTATATCTACAGATGTGAAAATGGTAAAGAATGGCATGGTCTAAAACCTGACGGGTAACTGACTATGTTTAATTCGTCTGGTCTCCAAGGCCAAGAGTTTGATGAGAATGTCAATTTTTCAATAAGAAGTTTCTGTTCATTTCTGCTGTACGCCCCTTAAAATACTACTGAGATGACTGAAACAGAAATAAAAGGAATCCTCCTTTATGATTTACTTCCTCCCTCTATCCCTCTCTCTCTACTCCCTCTCTCTCCTCCCTCCATCCCTCTCCCTCCCTCCATCCCTCTCTCTCCCTCCCTCATCCCTCCATCTCTCTCTCACTCCTTCCTCCCTCCATCCCACTCTCTCCTCCTCTCTCTCTCCCTCCATCCCTCTCTCTCCTCCCTCCATCCCTCTCACTCCTCCCTCCATCCCTCTCTCTCCTCCCTCTCTCTCCTCCCTCCTACCCGCCCAACTATCCCAACAGGCTTCTCTCTCATTAGGTAAAGTATATCCGCCCTCTCTCCTCCTTTTCCACCTCCTCCTCTCTTCTCCCTTCATCTTCTCAGACAGTTCCTACACACACACTCTCTCTCTCTCTCTCTCTCTCTCTCTCTCTCTCTCTCTCTCTCTCTCTCTCTCTCTCTCTCTCTCTCTCTCTCTCTCTCCTCTCTCTTCTCCTCTCTCTCTCTCTCTCTCTCTCTCTCTCTCTCTCTCTCTCTCTCTCTCTCTCTCTCTCTCTCTCTCTTCTCTCTCTCTCTGAAACTGTTAATGCCTGGAGCCTTGATGTTCCTCTGCCGTGGTAGAACAGCCAATCCACGGCCCCCTCTCTCTCTCCCTCTCCTTTCTCCCATCCCTTGCTTTTCTTCCCCTTGCAGAGGAGATATTTCTCCTCTTTCCTTCTTCCTAATGCATCCCTTCTTACCAATATGCCACTGGGTGAGATAATTATTTGAGGTGCTATGTGTTGTTGGAGGTGCATCTTGGTCAGTCAGGCTCCCTAATCTTCCCTGATGGGCCGGCCCTGTCAATATGCTGGTCATCCTGCCTGATGGGCCGGCCCTGTCAATATGCTGGTCATTCTAATGCAGGATGACCAGCATAGAGACAAGGCCGGCCCATCAGGCAGGATGACCAGCATAGAACAAGGCCGGCCCATCAGGCAGGATGACCAGCATAGAGACAAGGCCGGCCCATCAGGCAGGATGACCAGCATAGCGACAAGGCCGGCCCATCAGGCAGGATGACCAGCTAGAGACAAGGCCGGCCCATCAGGCAGGATGACAGCATAGCGACAAGGCCGGCCCATCAGGCAGGATGACCAGCATAGAGACAAGGCCGGCCCATCAGGCAGGATTAGGGAGCCTGACTGACTGGCCATGCACCTCCAACAACCACATAGCACCTCAAACAATTATCTCACCCAGTGGCATATTGGCTATTTCGGTGAGGCGCTGATGCCGCCCCGTGATAAGCAGTGCCCCTTTGTCAAAACGAAATTTTAGCTTGTTC
>NW_028166524.1:0-39100 GCF_964263955.1 Coregonus lavaretus
GGACTATAGTTACATCTCTTCAGACTCAGTAGACTATAGTTACATCTCTTCAGACTCCCAGATAGACTATAGTTACATCTCTTCAGACTCAGTAGACTATAGTTACATCTCTTCAGACTCAGTAGACTATAGTTACATCTCTTCAGACTCACCAGATAGACTATAGTTACATCTCTTCAGACTCAGTAGACTATAGTTACATCTCTTCAGACTCAGTAGACTATAGTTACATCTCTTCAGACTCAGTAGACTATAGTTACATCTCTTCAGACTCAGTAGACTATAGTTACATCTCTTCAGACTCAGTAGACTATAGTTACATCTCTTCAGACTCAGTAGACTATAGTTACATCTCTTCAGACTCAGTAGACTATAGTTACATCTCTTCAGACCAGTAGACTATAGTTACATCTCTTCAGACTCCAGTAGACTATAGTTACATCTCTTCAGACTCAGTAGACTATAGTTACATCTCTTCAGACCCAGTAGACTATAGTTACATCTCTTCAGACCCAGTAGACTATAGTTACATCTCTTCAGACTCAGTAGACTATAGTTACATCTCTTCAGACAGACTCAGTAGACTATAGTTACATCTCTTCAGACCCAGTAGACTATAGTTACATCTCTTCAGACTCAGTAGACTATAGTTACATCTCTTCAGACTCAGTAGACTATAGTTACATCTCTTCAGACTCAGTAGACTATAGTTACATCTCTTCCAGACTCAGTAGACTATAGTTACATCTCTTCAGACCCAGTAGACTATAGTTACATCTCTTCAGACTCAGTAGACTATAGTTACATCTCTTCAGACTCAGTAGACTATAGTTACATCTCTTCAGACCCAGTAGACTATAGTTACATCTCTTCAGACTCAGTAGACTATAGTTACATCTCTTCAGACTCAGTAGACTATAGTTACATCTCTCCAGACCCAGTAGACTATAGTTACATCTCTTCAGACTCAGTAGACTATAGTTACATCTCTTCAGACTCAGTAGACTATAGTTACATCTCTTCAGACTCAGTAGACTATAGTTACATCTCTTCAGACTCAGTAGACTATAGTTACATCTCTTCCAGACTCAGTAGACTATAGTTACATCTCTTCAGACTCAGTAGACTATAGTTACATCTCTTCAGACTCAGTAGACTATAGTTACATCTCTTCAGACTCAGTAGACTATAGTTACATCTCTTCAGACCCAGTAGACTATAGTTACATCTCTTCAGACTCAGTAGACTATAGTTACATCTCTTCAGAAGTAGACTATAGTTACATCTCTTCAGACCCAGTAGACTATAGTTACATCTCTTCAGACTCAGTAGACTATAGTTACATCTCTTCAGACTCAGTAGACTATAGTTACATCTCTTCAGACTCAGTAGACTATAGTTACATCTCTTCAGACTCAGTAGACTATAGTTACATCTCTTCAGACTCAGTAGACTATAGTTACATCTCTTCAGACCCAGTAGACTATAGTTACATCTCTTCAGACTCAGTAGACTATAGTTACATCTCTTCAGACTCAGTAGACTATAGTTACATCTCTTCAGACTCAGTAGACTATAGTTACATCTCTTCAGACTCAGTAGACTATAGTTACATCTCTTCAGACTCAGTAGACTATAGTTACATCTCTTCAGACTCAGTAGACTATAGTTACATCTCTTCAGACTCAGTAGACTATAGTTACATCTCTTCAGACTCAGTAGACTATAGTTACATCTCTTCAGACTCAGTAGACTATAGTTACATCTCTTCAGACTCAGTAGACTATAGTTACATCTCTTCAGACTCAGTAGACTATAGTTACATCTCTTCAGACTCACCAGATAGACTATAGTTACATCTCTTCAGACTCAGTAGACTATAGTTACATCTCTTCAGACTCAGTAGACTATAGTTACATCTCTTCAGACTCAGTAGACTATAGTTACATCTCTTCAGACTCAGTAGACTATAGTTACATCTCTTCAGACTCAGTAGACTATAGTTACATCTCTTCAGACTCAGTAGACTATAGTTACATCTCTTCAGACTCAGTAGACTATAGTTACATCTCTTCAGACTCAGTAGACTATAGTTACATCTCTTCAGACTCAGTAGACTATAGTTACATCTCTTCAGACTCAGTAGACTATAGTTACATCTCTTCAGACTCAGTAGACTATAGTTACATCTCTTCAGACTCAGTAGACTATAGTTACATCTCTTCAGACTCAGTAGACTATAGTTACATCTCTTCAGACTCAGTAGACTATAGTTACATCTCTTCAGACTCAGTAGACTATAGTTACATCTCTTCAGACTCAGTAGACTATAGTTACATCTCTTCAGACAGACTCAGTAGACTATAGTTACATCTCTTCAGACTCAGTAGACTATAGTTACATCTCTTCAGACTCAGTAGACTATAGTTACATCTCTTCAGACTCAGTAGACTATAGTTACATCTCTTCAGACTCAGTAGACTATAGTTACATCTCTTCAGACTCAGTAGACTATAGTTACATCTCTTCAGACTCAGTAGACTATAGTTACATCTCTTCAGACTCAGTAGACTATAGTTACATCTCTTCAGACTCAGTAGACTATAGTTACATCTCTTCAGACTCAGTAGACTATAGTTACATCTCTTCAGACTCAGTAGACTATAGTTACATCTCTTCAGACTCAGTAGACTATAGTTACATCTCTTCAGACTCAGTAGACTATAGTTACATCTCTTCAGACTCAGTAGACTATAGTTACATCTCTTCAGACTCAGTAGACTATAGTTACATCTCTTCAGACTCAGTAGACTATAGTTACATCTCTTCAGACTCAGTAGACTATAGTTACATCTCTTCAGACTCAGTAGACTATAGTTACATCTCTTCAGACTCAGTAGACTATAGTTACATCTCTTCAGACTCAGTAGACTATAGTTACATCTCTTCAGACTCAGTAGACTATAGTTACATCTCTTCAGACTCAGTAGACTATAGTTACATCTCTTCAGACTCAGTAGACTATAGTTACATCTCTTCAGACTCAGTAGACTATAGTTACATCTCTTCAGACTCAGTAGACTATAGTTACATCTCTTCAGACTCAGTAGACTATAGTTACATCTCTTCAGACTCAGTAGACTATAGTTACATCTCTTCAGACTCAGTAGACTATAGTTACATCTCTTCAGACTCAGTAGACTATAGTTACATCTCTTCAGACTCAGTAGACTATAGTTACATCTCTTCAGACTCAGTAGACTATAGTTACATCTCTTCAGACTCAGTAGACTATAGTTACATCTCTTCAGACTCAGTAGACTATAGTTACATCTCTTCAGACTCAGTAGACTATAGTTACATCTCTTCAGACTCAGTAGACTATAGTTACATCTCTTCAGACTCAGTAGACTATAGTTACATCTCTTCAGACTCAGTAGACTATAGTTACATCTCTTCAGACTCAGTAGACTATAGTTACATCTCTTCAGACTCAGTAGACTATAGTTACATCTCTTCAGACTCAGTAGACTATAGTTACATCTCTTCAGACTCAGTAGACTATAGTTACATCTCTTCAGACTCAGTAGACTATAGTTACATCTCTTCAGACTCAGTAGACTATAGTTACATCTCTTCAGACTCAGTAGACTATAGTTACATCTCTTCAGACTCAGTAGACTATAGTTACATCTCTTCAGACTCAGTAGACTATAGTTACATCTCTTCAGACTCAGTAGACTATAGTTACATCTCTTCAGACTCAGTAGACTATAGTTACATCTCTTCAGACTCAGTAGACTATAGTTACATCTCTTCAGACTCAGTAGACTATAGTTACATCTCTTCAGACTCAGTAGACTATAGTTACATCTCTTCAGACCCAGTAGACTATAGTTACATCTCTTCAGACTCAGTAGACTATAGTTACATCTCTTCAGACTCAGTAGACTATAGTTACATCTCTTCAGACTCAGTAGACTATAGTTACATCTCTTCAGACTCAGTAGACTATAGTTACATCTCTTCAGACTCAGTAGACTATAGTTACATCTCTTCAGACTCAGTAGACTATAGTTACATCTCTTCAGACTCAGTAGACTATAGTTACATCTCTTCAGACTCAGTAGACTATAGTTACATCTCTTCAGACTCAGTAGACTATAGTTACATCTCTTCAGACTCAGTAGACTATAGTTACATCTCTTCAGACTCAGTAGACTATAGTTACATCTCTTCAGACTCAGTAGACTATAGTTACATCTCTTCAGACTCAGTAGACTATAGTTACATCTCTTCAGACTCAGTAGACTATAGTTACATCTCTTCAGACTCAGTAGACTATAGTTACATCTCTTCAGACTCAGTAGACTATAGTTACATCTCTTCAGACTCAGTAGACTATAGTTACATCTCTTCAGACTCAGTAGACTATAGTTACATCTCTTCAGACTCAGTAGACTATAGTTACATCTCTTCAGACTCAGTAGACTATAGTTACATCTCTTCAGACTCAGTAGACTATAGTTACATCTCTTCAGACTCAGTAGACTATAGTTACATCTCTTCAGACTCAGTAGACTATAGTTACATCTCTTCAGACTCAGTAGACTATAGTTACATCTCTTCAGACTCAGTAGACTATAGTTACATCTCTTCAGACTCAGTAGACTATAGTTACATCTCTTCAGACTCAGTAGACTATAGTTACATCTCTTCAGACTCAGTAGACTATAGTTACATCTCTTCAGACTCAGTAGACTATAGTTACATCTCTTCAGACTCAGTAGACTATAGTTACATCTCTTCAGACTCAGTAGACTATAGTTACATCTCTTCAGACTCAGTAGACTATAGTTACATCTCTTCAGACTCAGTAGACTATAGTTACATCTCTTCAGACTCAGTAGACTATAGTTACATCTCTTCAGACTCAGTAGACTATAGTTACATCTCTTCAGACTCAGTAGACTATAGTTACATCTCTTCAGACTCAGTAGACTATAGTTACATCTCTTCAGACTCAGTAGACTATAGTTACATCTCTTCAGACTCAGTAGACTATAGTTACATCTCTTCAGACTCAGTAGACTATAGTTACATCTCTTCAGACTCAGTAGACTATAGTTACATCTCTTCAGACTCAGTAGACTATAGTTACATCTCTTCAGACTCAGTAGACTATAGTTACATCTCTTCAGACTCAGTAGACTATAGTTACATCTCTTCAGACTCAGTAGACTATAGTTACATCTCTTCAGACTCAGTAGACTATAGTTACATCTCTTCAGACTCAGTAGACTATAGTTACATCTCTTCAGACTCAGTAGACTATAGTTACATCTCTTCAGACTCAGTAGACTATAGTTACATCTCTTCAGACTCAGTAGACTATAGTTACATCTCTTCAGACTCAGTAGACTATAGTTACATCTCTTCAGACTCAGTAGACTATAGTTACATCTCTTCAGACTCAGTAGACTATAGTTACATCTCTTCAGACTCAGTAGACTATAGTTACATCTCTTCAGACTCAGTAGACTATAGTTACATCTCTTCAGACTCAGTAGACTATAGTTACATCTCTTCAGACTCAGTAGACTATAGTTACATCTCTTCAGACTCAGTAGACTATAGTTACATCTCTTCAGACTCAGTAGACTATAGTTACATCTCTTCAGACAGACTCAGTAGACTATAGTTACATCTCTTCAGACTCAGTAGACTATAGTTACATCTCTTCAGACTCAGTAGACTATAGTTACATCTCTTCAGACTCAGTAGACTATAGTTACATCTCTTCAGACTCAGTAGACTATAGTTACATCTCTTCAGACTCAGTAGACTATAGTTACATCTCTTCAGACTCAGTAGACTATAGTTACATCTCTTCAGACTCAGTAGACTATAGTTACATCTCTTCAGACTCAGTAGACTATAGTTACATCTCTTCAGACTCAGTAGACTATAGTTACATCTCTTCAGACTCAGTAGACTATAGTTACATCTCTTCAGACTCAGTAGACTATAGTTACATCTCTTCAGACTCAGTAGACTATAGTTACATCTCTTCAGACTCAGTAGACTATAGTTACATCTCTTCAGACTCAGTAGACTATAGTTACATCTCTTCAGACTCAGTAGACTATAGTTACATCTCTTCAGACTCAGTAGACTATAGTTACATCTCTTCAGACTCAGTAGACTATAGTTACATCTCTTCAGACTCAGTAGACTATAGTTACATCTCTTCAGACTCAGTAGACTATAGTTACATCTCTTCAGACTCAGTAGACTATAGTTACATCTCTTCAGACTCAGTAGACTATAGTTACATCTCTTCAGACTCAGTAGACTATAGTTACATCTCTTCAGACTCAGTAGACTATAGTTACATCTCTTCAGACTCAGTAGACTATAGTTACATCTCTTCAGACTCAGTAGACTATAGTTACATCTCTTCAGACTCAGTAGACTATAGTTACATCTCTTCAGACTCAGTAGACTATAGTTACATCTCTTCAGACTCAGTAGACTATAGTTACATCTCTTCAGACTCAGTAGACTATAGTTACATCTCTTCAGACTCAGTAGACTATAGTTACATCTCTTCAGACTCAGTAGACTATAGTTACATCTCTTCAGACTCAGTAGACTATAGTTACATCTCTTCAGACTCAGTAGACTATAGTTACATCTCTTCAGACTCAGTAGACTATAGTTACATCTCTTCAGACTCAGTAGACTATAGTTACATCTCTTCAGACTCAGTAGACTATAGTTACATCTCTTCAGACTCAGTAGACTATAGTTACATCTCTTCAGACTCAGTAGACTATAGTTACATCTCTTCAGACTCAGTAGACTATAGTTACATCTCTCAGACTCAGTAGACTATAGTTACATCTCTTCAGACTCAGTAGACTATAGTTACATCTCTTCAGACTCAGTAGACTATAGTTACATCTCTTCAGACTCACAGATAGACTATAGTTACATCTCTTCAGACTCAGTAGACTATAGTTACATCTCTTCAGACTCAGTAGACTATAGTTACATCTCTCCAGACTCAGTAGACTATAGTTACATCTCTTCAGACTCAGTAGACTATAGTTACATCTCTTCAGACTCAGTAGACTATAGTTACATCTCTTCAGACTCAGTAGACTATAGTTACATCTCTTCAGACCCAGTAGACTATAGTTACATCTCTTCAGACTCACCAGATAGACTATAGTTACATCTCTTCAGACTCAGTAGACTATAGTTACATCTCTTCAGACCCAGTAGACTATAGTTACATCTCTTCAGACTCACCAGATAGACTATAGTTACATCTCTTCAGACTTTACATGACAGGGCTCGGTCCCGCCACTATTGTTTCCAGAAACTGAATCTAGAAGGAGGAGAGGTCATTATTATCTGTAATAAAGTCTATCTTCATTCTACAAAAACTCTGAAAGTACTTTGTGTTTGACTGAGGACAAAGACAATTTTCTACAACATTACACATGGGTAGGATGGTCATCTGAATCAGGGTTAGTTTGGCAGCTGGGGTGAAAGAGGAGCGATTACGATAGAGGAAACCAAGTCTAGATGTAACCTTAGCCTGCAGCTTTGATATGTGCTGAGAGAAGGACAGTGTACCGTCTAGCCGTACTCCCAAGGACTTGTATGACGTGACTACCTCAAGCTCTGAACCCTCAGAGGTAGTAATCACACCGGTGGGGAGAGGGGCATTCTTCTTACCAAACCACATGACCTTTGTTTTGGAGGTGTTCAGAACAAGGTTAAGGGCAGAGAAAGCTTGTTGGACACTAAGAAAACTTTGTTGTAGAGTGTTTCACACAAAATCCGGGGAGGGGCCAGCTGAGTATAAGACTATCATCTGCATATAAATGGATGAGAGAGCTTCCTACTGCCTGAGCTATGTTGTTGATGTAAATTGAGAAGAGCGTGGGGCCTAGGATCGAGCCTTGGGGTACTCCCTTGGTGACAGGCAGTGGCTGAGACAGCAGATGTTCTGACTTTATACACTGCACTCTTTGAGAGAGGTAGTTATCAAACCAGGCCAAAGACCCCTCAGAGACACCAATACTCCTTAGCCGGCCCACAAGAATGGAACGGTCTACCGTATCAAAAGCTTTGGCCAAGTCAATAAAAATAACATTGCTTAGAGTCAAGGGCAATGGTGACATCATTTAGGACCTTTAAGGTTGCATTGACACATCCATAACCCGAGTGGAAACCAGATTGCATACCCAGAGAGAATACTATAGACATCACGAAAGCCAGTCAGTTGATTATTGACAAGTCTTTCCAACACTTTTGATAAACAGGGCAAAATAGAAATTGGCCTATAACAGTTAGGATCAGCTTGATCGCCCCCTTTAAATAAAGGACGCACCGTGGCTGCCTTCCAAGCAATGGGAACCTCCCCAGAGAGGAGAGACAGGTTAAATGTCAGAGACAGGCTTGGCGATGATAGGGGCAGCAACCTTAAAGAAGAAAGTTTCTAAACCATCTGACCCAGATGGGTTTTTGGGGGTCAAGTTTAAGGAGCTCAGTGACCGCCTGCAGGGAGAAACTTTGTAGCGGGGCTAGTCGCATTAGAAGGGGTGGGAGATGAGGAAATGTTGGACGGGCAAGGAGGCGTGGCTGAGTCAAATTGGAATCCTGACTTAATGAAGTGGTGATTAAAGAGCTCAGCCATGTGCTCCTTGTCAGTAACAACCACATCATCAACATTAAGGGACGTGGGCAGCTGTGAGGAGGAGGGTTTATTCTCCAGGTCTTTCACCGTTTTCCAGAACTTCTTGGGGTTCGACCCACAGAGAGAGAACTGCTCCTTAAAGTAACTGACTTTTGCCTTCCGGATAGCCTGAGAGCACTTATTTATCATTTGCCTGAACGAGAGCCAGTCAGCCTGAGTATGCGTGTGCCGAGCCTTTCACCAAATGGAATTCTTGAGGTGGAGTAACTCTGCCAGATCACGGTCGAACCAGGGGCTGAACCTGTTTTTAATTCTCATTTTCTTATGGGGGCGTGTTTGTTAACAATACCACTAAAAATATCAAAAAAGAAGGTCCAAGCGTCTTCGACAGAGGGGATCAAGCTGATTCTATACCAATTTACAGAGGCCAGGTCATGAAGGAAGGCTTGCTCATTAAAGGTTTTTAGCAAGCGTCTATGACAAATCAAGACAGGTCGTTTCTCTGAGCAGCCATTACGAACACAGGCTGTAAAACAGTGATCACTAAGGTCATTACAGAAAACACCAGACTGATACCTATCAGGATTTTTTGTGAGGATAACATCAAGGAGAGTAGCCTTTTCTGGGTGTTTGTGGGATTGGTAATAATCTGAGAAAGATTTAGGGAGTCCCATTGCTTTAGGACTTGGTCAGGTGGTTTAAGCATGTCCCAGTTTAGGTCACCTAGCAGGACAAATTCAGACTTAGTGTAAGGGGCCAGGAGAGAGCTTAGGGCAGGTAGAGTAAAGGCCGGTGCTGTGTAAGGGTCCAGGAGAGAGCTTAGGGCAGGTAGGGTACAGGCCGGTGCTGTGTAAGAGGCCAGGAGAGAGCTTAGGGCAGGTAGGGTACAGGCCAGTGCTGTGTAAGGGGCCAGGAGAGAGCTTAGGGCAGGTAGGGTACAGGCCGGTGCTGTGTAAGAGGCCAGGAGAGAGCTTAGGGCAGGTAGGGTACAGGCCGGTGCTGTGTAAGGGGCCAGGAGAGAGGTTAGGGCAGGTAGGGTACAGGCCGGTGCTGTGTAAGGGGCCAGGAGAGAGCTTAGGGCAGGTAGAGTACAGGCCGGTGCTGTGTAAGGGTCCAGGAGAGAGCTTAGGGCAGGTAGGGTACAGGCCGGTGCTGTGTAAGGGGCCAGGAGAGAGGTTAGGGCAGGTAGGGTACAGGCCGGTGCTGTGTAAGGGGCCAGGAGAGAGCTTAGGGCAGGTAGAGTACAGGCCGGTGCTGTGTAAGGGGCCAGGAGAGAGCTTAGGGCAGGTAGGGTACAGGCCGGTGCTGTGTAAGGGGCCAGGAGAGAGGTTAGGGCAGGTAGGGTACAGGCCGGTGCTGTGTAAGGGGCCAGGAGAGAGCTTGGGGCAGGTAGGGTACAGGCCGGTGCTGTGTAAGGGGCCAGGAGAGAGCTTGGGGCAGGTAGGGTACAGGCCGGTGCTGTGTAAGGGGCCAGGAGAGAGGTTAGGGCAGGTAGGGTACAGGCCGGTGCTGTGTAAGGGGCCAGGAGAGAGGTTAGGGCAGGTAGGGTACAGGCCGGTGCTGTGTAAGGGGCCAGGAGAGAGGTTAGGGCAGGTAGGGTACAGGCCGGTGCTGTGTAAGGGGCCAGGAGAGAGCTTAGGGCAGGTAGGGTACAGGGCGGTGCTGTGTAAGGGGCCAGGAGAGAGCTTAGGGCAGGTAGGGTACAGGCCGGTGCTGTGTAAGGGGCCAGGAGAGAGGTTAGGGCAGGTAGAGTACAGGCCGGTGCTGTGTAAGGGGCCAGGAGAGAGCTTAGGGCAGGTTGGGTACAGGCCGGTGCTGTGTAAGGGTCCAGGAGAGAGCTTAGGGCAGGTAGGGTACAGGCCGGTGCTGTGTAAGGGTCCAGGAGAGAGCTTAGGGCAGGTAGGGTACAGGCCGGTGCTGTGTAAGGGGCCAGGAGAGAGCTTAGGGCAGGTAGGGTACAGGCCGGTGCTGTGTAAGGGGCCAGGAGAGAGGTTAGGGCAGGTAGGGTACAGGCCGGTGCTGTGTAAGGGGCCAGGAGAGAGCTTGGGGCAGGTAGGGTACAGGCCGGTGCTGTGTAAGGGGCCAGGAGAGAGCTTGGGGCAGGTAGGGTACAGGCCGGTGCTGTGTAAGGGGCCAGGAGAGAGGTTAGGGCAGGTAGGGTACAGGCCGGTGCTGTGTAAGGGGCCAGGAGAGAGGTTAGGGCAGGTAGGGTACAGGCCGGTGCTGTGTAAGGGGCCAGGAGAGAGGTTAGGGCAGGTAGGGTACAGGCCGGTGCTGTGTAAGGGGCCAGGAGAGAGCTTAGGGCAGGTAGGGTACAGGCCGGTGCTGTGTAAGGGGCCAGGAGAGAGCTTAGGGCAGGTAGGGTACAGGCCGGTGCTGTGTAAGGGGCCAGGAGAGAGGTTAGGGCAGGTAGGGTACAGGCCGGTGCTGTGTAAGGGTCCAGGAGAGAGCTTAGGGCAGGTTGGGTACAGGCCGGTGCTGTGTAAGGGTCCAGGAGAGAGCTTAGGGCAGGTAGGGTACAGGCCGGTGCTGTGTAAGGGTCCAGGAGAGAGCTTAGGGCAGGTAGGGTACAGGCCGGTGCTGTGTAAGGGGCCAGGAGAGAGCTTAGGGCAGGTAGGGTACAGGCCGGTGCTGTGTAAGGGGCCAGGAGAGAGCTTAGGGCAGGTAGGGTACAGGCCGGTGCTGTGTAAGGGGCCAGGAGAGAGGTTAGGGCAGGTAGGGTACAGGCCGGTGCTGTGTAAGGGGCAAGGAGAGAGCTTAGGGCAGGTAGGGTACAGGATGGTGCTGTGTAAGGGGCCAGGAGAGAGCTTGGGGCAGGTAGGGTACAGGCCGGTGCTGTGTAAGGGGCCAGGAGAGAGCTTAGGGCAGGTAGGGTACAGGCCGGTGCTGTGTAAGGGGCCAGGAGAGAGGTTAGGGCAGGTAGGGTACAGGCCGGTGCTGTGTAAGGGGCCAGGAGAGAGCTTAGGGCAGGTAGAGTACAGGCCGGTGCTGTGTAAGGGTCCAGGAGAGAGCTTAGGGCAGGTAGGGTACAGGCCGGTGCTGTGTAAGGGGCCAGGAGAGAGGTTAGGGCAGGTAGGGTACAGGCCGGTGCTGTGTAAGGGGCCAGGAGAGAGCTTAGGTTAGGTAGAGTACAGGCCGGTGCTGTGTAAGGGGCCAGGAGAGAGCTTAGGGCAGGTAGGGTACAGGCCGGTGCTGTGTAAGGGGCCAGGAGAGAGGTTAGGGCAGGTAGGGTACAGGCCGGTGCTGTGTAAGGGGCCAGGAGAGAGCTTGGGGCAGGTAGGGTACAGGCCGGTGCTGTGTAAGGGGCCAGGAGAGAGCTTGGGGCAGGTAGGGTACAGGCCGGTGCTGTGTAAGGGGCCAGGAGAGAGGTTAGGGCAGGTAGGGTACAGGCCGGTGCTGTGTAAGGGGCCAGGAGAGAGGTTAGGGCAGGTAGGGTACAGGCCGGTGCTGTGTAAGGGGCCAGGAGAGAGGTTAGGGCAGGTAGGGTACAGGCCGGTGCTGTGTAAGGGGCCAGGAGAGAGCTTAGGGCAGGTAGGGTACAGGCCGGTGCTGTGTAAGGGGCCAGGAGAGAGCTTAGGGCAGGTAGGGTACAGGCCGGTGCTGTGTAAGGGGCCAGGAGAGAGGTTAGGGCAGGTAGGGTACAGGCCGGTGCTGTGTAAGGGTCCAGGAGAGAGCTTAGGGCAGGTTGGGTACAGGCCGGTGCTGTGTAAGGGTCCAGGAGAGAGCTTAGGGCAGGTTGGGTACAGGCCGGTGCTGTGTAAGGGTCTAGGAGAGAGCTTAGGGCAGGTAGGGTACAGGCCGGTGCTGTGTAAGGGTCCAGGAGAGAGCTTAGGGCAGGTAGGGTACAGGCCGGTGCTGTGTAAGGGGCCAGGAGAGAGCTTAGGGCAGGTAGGGTACAGGCCGGTGCTGTGTAAGGGGCCAGGAGAGAGGTTAGGGCAGGTAGGGTACAGGCCGGTGCTGTGTAAGGGTCCAGGAGAGAGCTTAGGGCAGGTTGGGTACAGGCCGGTGCTGTGTAAGGGTCCAGGAGAGAGCTTAGGGCAGGTAGGGTACAGGCCGGTGCTGTGTAAGGGTCCAGGAGAGAGCTTAGGGCAGGTAGGGTACAGGCCGGTGCTGTGTAAGGGGCCAGGAGAGAGCTTAGGGCAGGTAGGGTACAGGCCGGTGCTGTGTAAGGGGCCAGGAGAGAGCTTAGGGCAGGTAGGGTACAGGCCGGTGCTGTGTAAGGGGCCAGGAGAGAGGTTAGGGCAGGTAGGGTACAGGCCGGTGCTGTGTAAGGGGCAAGGAGAGAGCTTAGGGCAGGTAGGGTACAGGCCGGTGCTGTGTAAGGGGCCAGGAGAGAGCTTGGGGCAGGTAGGGTACAGGCCGGTGCTGTGTAAGGGGCCAGGAGAGAGCTTAGGGCAGGTAGGGTACAGGCCGGTGCTGTGTAAGGGGCCAGGAGAGAGGTTAGGGCAGGTAGGGTACAGGCCGGTGCTGTGTAAGGGGCCAGGAGAGAGCTTAGGGCAGGTAGGGTACAGGCCGGTGCTGTGTAAGGGGCCAGGAGAGAGCTTAGGGCAGGTAGGGTACAGGCCGGTGCTGTGTAAGGGGCCAGGAGAGAGCTTAGGGCAGGTAGGGTACAGGCCGGTGCTGTGTAAGGGTCCAGGAGAGAGCTTAGGGCAGGTAGGGTACAGGCCGGTGCTGTGTAAGGGGCCAGGAGAGAGGTTAGGGCAGGTAGGGTACAGGCCGGTGCAGTGTAAGGGGCCAGGAGAGAGCTTAGGGCAGGTAGGGTACAGGCCGGTGCTGTGTAAGGGGCCAGGAGAGAGCTTAGGGCAGGTAGGGTACAGGCCGGTGCTGTGTAAGAGGCCAGGAGAGAGCTTAGGGCAGGTAGGGTACAGGCCGGTGCTGTGTAAGGGGCCAGGAGAGAGCTTAGGGCAGGTAGGGTACAGGCCGGTGCTGTGTAAGGGTCCAGGAGAGAGCTTAGGGCAGGTAGGGTACAGGCCGGTGCTGTGTAAGGGGCCAGGAGAGAGGTTAGGGCAGGTAGGGTACAGGCCGGTGCTGTGTAAGGGGCCAGGAGAGAGCTTAGGGCAGGTAGGGTACAGGCCGGTGCTGTGTAAGGGTCCAGCAGAGAGCTTAGGGCAGGTAGGGTACAGGCCGGTGCTGTGTAAGGGTCCAGGAGAGAGCTTAGGGCAGGTAGGGTACAGGCCGGTGCTGTGTAAGGGTCCAGGAGAGAGCTTAGGGCAGGTAGGGTACAGGCCGGTGCTGTGTAAGGGGCCAGGAGAGAGCTTAGGGCAGAGTAGGGTACAGGCCGGTGCTGTGTAAGGGGCCAGGAGAGAGCTTAGGGCAGGTAGGAGAGAGCTTAGGGCAGGTAGGGTACAGGCCGGTGCTGTGTAAGGGGCCAGGAGAGAGCTTAGGGCAGGTAGGGTACAGGCCGGTGCTGTGTAAGGGTCCAGGAGAGAGCTTAGGGCAGGTAGGGTACAGGCCGGTGCTGTGTAAGGAGCCAGGAGAGAGCTTAGGGCAGGTAGGGTACAGGCCGGTGCTGTGTAAGGGGCCAGGAGAGAGCTTAGGGCAGGTAGGGTACAGGCCGGTGCTGTGTAAGGGGCCAGGAGAGAGCTTAGGGCAGGTAGGGTACAGGCCGGTGCTGTGTAAGGGGCCAGGAGAGAGGTTAGGGCAGATAGGGTACAGGCCGGTGCTGTGTAAGGGTCCAGGAGAGAGCTTAGGGCAGGTAGGGTACAGGCCGGTGCTGTGTAAGGGGCCAGGAGAGAGCTTAGGGCAGGTAGGGTACAGGCCGGTGCTGTGTAAGGGGCCAGGAGAGAGCTTAGGGCAGGTAGGGTACAGGCCGGTGCTGTGTAAGGGGCCAGGAGAGAGCTTAGGGCAGGTAGGGTACAGGCCGGTGCTGTGTAAGGGGCCAGGAGAGAGCTTAGGGCAGGTAGGGTACAGGCCGGTGCTGTGTAAGAGGCCAGGAGAGCGCTTAGGGCAGGTAGGGTACAGGCCGGTGCTGTGTAAGGGGCCAGGAGAGAGCTTAGGGCAGGTAGGGTACAGGCCGGTGTAAGGGGCCAGGAGAGAGCTTAGGGCAGGTAGGGTACAGGCCGGTGTAAGGGGCCAGGAGAGAGCTTAGGGCAGGTAGGGTACAGGCCGGTGCTGATGGAGGACGATAACACCCAGCAACAGTCAACAAAGAGCTATTTGAAAATGTAATGCTTAAAACCAGCAAATCAAATTGTTTGGGGACAGACTTGGTGGAGACAACCGAGCCCTGAAGGTGTTCCTTGGAAAAGATTGCCGAAAAAGGTTATAACCAGAAAGGTTAACATCAGTGTTCAAAACACGCTTTCTTAACCACGTCTCAGTTATGACCAACACATCTGGATTGGAGCTGTGAACCCACACTTTCAATTGATACATTTTAGGTAACAAGCTTCTAGTGTTAACGTGCAGAAAACCCAGGCTTTAAGAGAGCAGAAATCAGTGAAGCAGATATCAGAGCACAGGTCAGAATTGGGGCTAGCAGCAGTAGATGGGCCAGGGTGTACGTGCACATTTCCAGATATCATCAGCAGTAATACAATCAGGGTACGGCAGAGGACAGGGAGAGATCTGCACTGTTGATTTAAGACATTTGACTGTGCATTTGAAGACATGAGTTGATATGAAGACATGAGTTGATATGAAGACATGAGTTGAAGACATGAGTTGATATGAAGACATGAGTTGATATGAAGACATGAGTTGATATGAAGACATGAGTTGATATGAAGACATGAGTTGATATGAAGACATGAGTTGATATGAAGACATGATAAACAAAGTGACATCATACCTGTTCCTCAGTGGGGGGCGGAGTCAGCAGTGATATCACCACGACAACGGCAGCAGACAGGAAGCAGAGGATGATGGCGAAGTGAAGGTAGTGAACGGAGCGCAGGACGGACGGGGCGTCGTCTTGGATACCACAACGAGGAGGCGGGAAAGCAAACTCTAGAACCATCCGACACACACCGACTACCAGGCCCACCATCAGCCCCCAGAACGCTCCCTTTAGAACACACAGAGAGACACACACAGAGACACACACACAGAGACACACAGAGACACACACACAGAGACACACAGACACAGAGACACACAGAGACACACACACAGAGACACACAGACACAGAGACACACAGAGACACACACACAGAGACACACACACACACACACACAGACACACACACACAGAGACACACACACACACACACACACACAGACACTGGTGAGGAAAGTTTCCATGCAGGTAGAGGAGACTACACCCTAACCCTACCAAGTACACACTAACACTAACCCTACCAAGTACACACTAACACTAACCCTACCAAGTACACACTAACACTAACCCTACCAAGTACACACTAACACTAACCCTACCAAGTACACACTACACACTAACCCTACCAAGTACACACTAACACTAACCCTACCAAGTACACACTAACATTAACCCTACCAAGTACACACTAACACTAACCCTACCAAGTACACACTAACACTAACCCTACCAAGTACAAACTAACACTAACCCTACCAAGTACACACTAACCCTAACCCTACCAAGTACACACTAACATTAACCCTACCAAGTACACACTAACACTAACCCTACCAAGTACACACTAACACTAACCCTACCAAGTACACACTAACACTAACCCTACCAAGTACACACTAACACTAACCCTACCAAGGACACACTAACACTAACCCTACCAAGTACACACTAACACTAACCCTACCAAGTACACACTACACACTAACCCTACCAAGTACACACTAACACTAACCCTACCAAGTACACACTAACACTAACCCTACCAAGTACAAACTAACACTAACCCTACCAAGTACACACTAACACTAACCCTACCAAGTACACACTAACACTAACCCTACCAAGTACACACTAACACTAACCCTACCAAGTACACACTAACACTAACCCTACCAAGTACACACTAACACTAACCCTACCAAGTACACACTACACACTAACCCTACCAAGTACACACTAACACTAACCCTACCAAGTACACACTAACACTAACCCTACCAAGTACAAACTAACACTAACCCTACCAAGTACACACTAACACTAACCCTACCAAGTACACACTAACACTAACCCTACCAAGTACAAACTAACACTAACCCTACCAAGTACACACTAACACTAACCCTACCAAGTACACACTAACACTAACCCTACCAAGTACACACTAACCCTACCAAGTACACACTAACCCTACCAAGTACACACTAACACTAACCCTACCAAGTACACACTAACACTAACCCTACCAAGTACACACTAACACTAACCCTACCAAGTACACACTAACACTAACCCTACCAAGTACACACTAACACTAACCCTACCAAGTACACACTAACACTAACCCTACCAAGTACACACTAACACTAACCCTACCAAGTACACACTAACACTAACCCTACCAAGTACACACTAACACTAACCCTACCAAGTACACACTAACACTAACCCTACCAAGTACAAACTAACACTAACCCTACCAAGTACACACTAACACTAACCCTACCAAGTACACACTAACACTAACCCTACCAAGTACACACTAACACTAACCCTACCAAGTACACACTAACACTAACCCTACCAAGTACACACTAACACTAACCCTACCAAGTACACACTAACACTAACCCTACCAAGTACACACTAACACTAACCCTACCAAGTATACACTAACACTAACCCTACCAAGTACACACTACACACTAACCCTACCAAGGACACACTAACACTAACCCTACCAAGTACACACTAACACTAACCCTACCAAGTACACACTAACACTAACCCTACCAAGTACACACTAACACTAACCCTACCAAGTACACACTAACACTAACCCTACCAAGTACACACTAACACTAACCCTACCAAGTACACACTAACACTAACCCTACCAAGGACACACTAACACTAACCCTACCAAGTACACACTAACACTAACCCTACCAAGTACACACTAACACTAACCCTACCAAGTACACACTAACACTAACCCTACCAAGTACACACTAACACTAACCCTACCAAGTACACACTAACACTAACCCTACCAAGTACACACTAACACTAACCCTACCAAGTACACACTAACACTAACCCTACCAAGTACACACTAACACTAACCCTACCAAGTACACACTAACACTAACCCTACCAAGTACACACTAACACTAACCCTACCAAGTACACACTAACACTAACCCTACCAAGTACACACTAACACTAACCCTACCAAGTATACACTAACACTAACCCTACCAAGTACACACTAACACTAACCCTACCAAGTACACACTAACACTAACCCTACCAAGTACACACTAACCCTACCAAGTACACACTAACACTAACCCTACCAAGTACACACTACACACTAACCCTACCAAGTACACACTAACACTAACCCTACCAAGTACACACTAACACTAACCCTACCAAGTACACACTAACACTAACCCTACCAAGTACACACTAACACTAACCCTACCAAGTATACACTAACACTAACCCTACCAAGTACACACTAACACTAACCCTACCAAGTACACACTAACACTAACCCTACCAAGTATACACTAACACTAACCCTACCAAGTACACACTAACACTAACCCTACCAAGTACACACTAACACTAACCCTACCAAGTACACACTAACACTAACCCTACCAAGTACACACTAACACTAACCCTACCAAGTACACACTAACACTAACCCTACCAAGTATACACTAACACTAACCCTACCAAGTACACACTAACACTAACCCTACCAAGTACACACTAACACTAACCCTACCAAGTACACACTAACACTAACCCTACCAAGTACACACTAACACTAACCCTACCAAGTACACACTAACACTAACCCTACCAAGTACACACTAATACTAACCCTACCAAGTACACACTAACACTAACCCTACCAAGGCTTTCCTCTTTAGTTCTCTATTGTTCCTCAAGCAAGGGGGAGGCCGATGACATCACGACTTCCCATCAGACCTACACCTTGAAAACCCTACTTTACTGTATTTATACTGATATCACCTTACTGTATTTATACTGATATCACTTTACTGTATTTATACTGATATCACCTTACTGTATTTATACTGATATCACTTTACTGTATTTATACTGATATCACTTTACTGTATTTATACTGATATCACATTACTGTATTTATACTGATATCACTTTACTGTATTTATACTGATATCACCTTACTGTATTTATACTGATATCACTTTACTGTATTTATACTGATATCACCTTACTGTATTTATACAGATATCACCTTACTGTATTTATACTGATATCACCTTACTGTATTTACACTGATATCACCTTACTGTATTTACACTGATATCACCTTACTGTATTTACACTGATATCACCTTACTGTATTTATACTGATATCACCTTACTGTATTTACACTGATATCACCTTACTGTATTAATACTGATATCACCTTACTGTATTTATACTGATATCACCTTACTGTATTTATACTGATATCACTTTACTGTATTTATACTGATATCACCTTACTGTATTTATACTGATATCACCTTACTGTATTTATACTGATATCACCTTACTGTATTTATACTGATATCACTTTACTGTATTTATACTGATATCACCTTACTGTATTTATACTGATATCACCTTACTGTATTTATACTGATATCACCTTACTGTATTTATACTGATATCACCTTACTGTATTTATACTGATATCACCTTACTGTATTTATACTGATATCACCTTACTGTATTTATACTGATATCACCTTACTGTATTTATACTGATATCACATTACTATATTTATACTGATATCGCCTTACTGTATGTATACTGATATCACCTTACTGTATTTATACTGATATCGCCTTACTGTATTTATACTGATATCACATTACTGTATTTATACTGATATCACCTTACTGTATTTATACTGATATCACCTTACTGTATTTATACTGATATCACTTTACTGTATTTATACTGATATCACCTTACTGTATTTATACTGATATCACTTTACTGTATTTACACTGATATCACCTTACTGTATTTACACTGATATCACCTTACTGTATTTACACTGATATCACCTTACTGTATTTATACTGATATCGCCTTACTGTATTTATACTGATATCGCCTTACTGTATTTATACTGATATCGCTTTACTGTATTTATACTGATATCGCCTTACTGTATTTATACTGATATCGCCTTACTGTATTTATACTGATATCACTTTACTGTATTTATACTGATATCACCTTACTGTATTTATACTGATATCACTTTACTGTATTTACACTGATATCACCTTACTGTATTTACACTGATATCACCTTACTGTATTTACACTGATATCACCTTACTGTATTTACACTGATATCACCTTACTGTATTTATACTGATATCGCTTTACTGTATTTATACTGATATCACTTTACTGTATATATACTGATATCACCTTACTGTATTTATACTGATATCACCTTACTGTATTTATACTGATATCACCTTACTGTATTTATACTGATATCACCTTACTGTATTTATACTGATATCACCTTACTGTATTTATACTGATATCACTTTACTTAAATGTGGGCAGAAATACTCCTAACACTGCTACTGTATGTCTCATCCAAGTCTGTGTGGCAGAGAGGGTGTGTGTGTGTGTGTGTGTGTGTGTGTGTGTGTGTGTGTGTGTGTGTGTGTGTGTGTGTGTGTGTGTGTGTGTGTGTGTGTGTGTGTGTGTGTGTGTGTGTGTGTGTGTGTGTGTGTGTGTGTGTGTGTGTGTGTGTGTGTGTGTGTGTGTGTGCGTGCGTGTGTGTGTGTGGTGTGTGTGTGTGTGTGTGTGTGTGTCTGTGTGTGTGTGTGTGTGTGTTCTTAGCTAGGGTGTGTCTGACTCCATGTGGCAAATAAAATGTCATTGGATTTAATTTGACCTTTCACAAGTATGAAAGAATGTGACCACCTTAACTCCCAACACACCTTTACCTACGGCAGTGTATCAAATACTTGTTCTCCCCACTGTAGACCAGTAGAACACACCAAACCCTGACCTATATACACCTCATTTTCAACTGAAATATGGGCGGGATCTGTTTACGTTTTTTTTTGTGGGGGACTTCCGGTTAAGCACTTCCGGCCAATAGTTTGTAGCTAGCTAGCTAACTCACTATCGCTTTTCACAACTTCCCAGGAGTTTGGAGCAGGAGTGTTTTGACCATCAAACAGTTATTAGGCGCCTGTTGATTTGCACCCACCTCCTGAGGACGAGGAGTCTCTTCAGCTTCGGCTCAAGGCATTGAACTTGGAAGACACCACCAAAACCGACCCTATGTGTGTTCCTATCACTTTGTGGACAAGAGGCTGACTGAAGAGCTTTCCCTGGCTAGTAGGCCGTCTGTTGATGTTGTTCAACTTGCAGGTCTTACGTTTTGTTTTTGACGGATGAAGACCACTGTGGTGATGCAGAGTCTTGATCTGAGCGTGCCCCTATGCCATCTGAGCGTGCCCCTATGCCATCTGAGCGTGCCCCTATGCCATCTGAGCGTGCCCCTATGCCGCCGTAGCGTGAAGATCCTGACGCCCAATGGGGAGGTTCCAGCACTGACTGATCACAGATAGGGAGGCCATGAGAACCAGTCAACAAGCCGCCACAAACAAACGCAGAGCCATTGGCCCACAGCATCCCGAAGAATGAAACTAGCTCAGTGTTGTATACGGGTCCACCTCTTAGTGTTTTCTATGACCGTGTAGCGTTTCTGCACAACCACTGATCAAACACTGATAACCTCGATGAAGCTGAATCTTGCTGAACGCTTCGCTGTGTCCCAGGGAGGTAAGCGAGCAGAATCCTTTTCCTACTGGATTGACACACAATGGAGGAGCACATGAGGATCTACATTCCATGGTTGCCGAGGGAGACGATCCAGAACACAATGCCTCGGCACTTCATGGAGAAAGTTCCCCGACACCACTCGCATCATCGTCTGCTCTGAAACCACTCTTCAGAAAGCGTCTCCATTCCAGAGGGGAGTCATACAGCCACTATTATTCCAGCAATACTCTCCAGTATTTGGTTGCCGTTGCTCCATGTGGACTCGTTATGTTCATTTCTCCTGCATATGGAGGCAGATGCAGTGACAAGTTCGTCACCCAAAACTCTGGCTTCCTGGAATATCTTAGGCCTGGCGATGAAGTTTTGGCAGACTGGGGCTTCACCATCCGAGATCTGCTGTATGAGAGGAAGGTAATCCTTGCCATACCAGCCGTCACTCAGAAAGGAGGCCAGCTGTCTGACGAGGATGTCACAAGAATAAGAAAGATAGCTAATGTAGGCATACATGTTGAGTATAAATGCTAAGCTACAGGACTGTTTTGCTAGCACAGACTGGAATATGTTCCGGGATTCTTCAGATAGCATTGAGGAGTACACCACATCAGTCACTGGCTTTCATCAATAAGTGCATCGATGACTTCGTCCCCACAGTGACCGTACGTACAGACCCCAACCAGAAGCCATGGATTACAGGCAACATCCGCACTGAGCTAAAGAAATGAGAGAGGTAGAGCTGCCGCTTTTAAGGAGCGGGACTCTAACCCGGAAGCTTATAAGAAATCCGGCTATGCCCTCCGACGAACCATCAAACAGGCAAAGAGTCAATACAGGACTAAGATTGAATCGTACTACACCGGCTCTGACGCTCGTCGGATGTGGCAGGGCTTGAAAACTATTACAGACTACAAAGGGAAGCACAGCCGCGAGCTGCCCAGTGACACAAGCCTACCAGACGAGCTAAATCACTTCTATGCTCGCTTCGAGGCAAGCAACACTAAAGCATGCATGAGAGCACCAGCTGTTCCGGATGACTATGTGATCATGCTCTCCATAGCCGATGTGAGTAAGACTTTTAAGCAGGTCAACATTCACAAGGCCGCAGGGCCAGACAGATTACCAGGACGTGTACTCCGAGCACGTGTTGACGAACTGGCAAGTGTCTTCACTGACATTTTTAACATGTCCCTGACTGAGTCTGTAATACCAACATGTTTCAAGCAGACCACTGAAGTCGGTTACGATGCCGAACTGGAGTCAGGTCAAGACCCTGGTGAGGACAACGAGCATGCAGATGAGCTTCCCTGAGATGGTTTCTGACAGTTCGTGCAGAACATTTTAGGTTGCGCAAACCCACAGTTTCGTCAGCTGTCCGGGTGGCTCGTCTCAGACCATCCCCCGCAGGTGAAGAAGCCGGATGTGGAGGTCCTGGGCTGGCGTGATTACACGTGGTCTGCCAGGCCGGTTGGACCTACTGCCAAATTCTCTAAAATGACATTGGAAGCAGCTTATGGTAGAGAAATGAACATTACATTATCTGGCAACAGCTCTGGTGGACATTCCTGCAGTCAACATGCCAATTGCATGCTCCTTCAAAATTTGAGACGTGTGTGGCATTGTGTTGTGTGACAAACCTGCACATTTTAGAGTGGCCTTTTATTGTCCCCAGCGCAAGGTGCACCTGTGTAATGATCATGCTGCTAAATCTTCTTGATATGCCACACCTGTCAGGTGGATGTATTATCTTGGCAAAGGAGAAATGCTCACTAACAGGGATGTAAACAAATTTGTGCACAACATTTGAGAGAAATAAGCTTTTTGTGCGTATGGAAATTTTCTGGGATCTTTTATTTCAGCTCATGAAACATGGGACCAACACTTTACATGTTGTGTTTATATTTTTGTTCAGTATACATCTGAAATGTAACTTGATACACTATAATCTCATCCACATGAGATACTGTATACTGTTTATATTAACGTGTTCAGATTATATAATATCCATGTAACTTACAAAGTGTCCTGGATCTTTGTATTTGTGGGGATGATGTCATGATGGTCACAATTTAGTCGATGGATGTTTTTCTTGGTAGCATGTATAAGATGATGGTTCAGTTATCTAGCATAGTTTAGGATCTGGTCAGAGATATATATGTACTACTGATTGGAAATATTGAAGTTATATGTGAATTGTTGGGGGTTAAGTCACGTCACGTCACTAAATAAATAAAAGAAGAAAAAATAAATGGATCGTAATGATGTCATGTCATAGTATTGTGAGGACCGAGGTAGAGTTACTAGATCATTGGTTTGGTTCCACTAAGTCTGCATTCCTCCTGTCAAAGGAGATTAGTGATGTTTAGGATGATGGATGGACAGGATATAATGACTTGGGGTAAAGGGTAGTAACAACAGAGAAAGGGAGTGCCCATGGAGACTTACCAGATGTATGTGAATGGAAGGAGAAACCAAGAGTATAAAAGCTGTGAGATTTGTGTGTGTGGGCAGTTCAACTGACAAAGGGCAGAGCTATGTCCGTTGGTTAGATGAACCCACGAGCTCGTGATCCAATAAATACTTGGTAAAATCGCCACAGAATGTCTAAGTAAAATCTTGCATCCTCATTTCTCAATACTAGAAACTCATAACAGTCTGGACACACCTACTCATTCAAGGGTTTTTCTTAATTTTTTACTATTTTCTACATTGTAGAATAATAGTGAAGACGTCAAAACTATGAAATAACACATATGGAATCATGTAGTAACCAAAAAAGTGTTAAACAAATCAGAATATATTTTAATATTTGAGATTCTTCAAATAGCCACCCTTTGCCTTGATGACAGCTTTGCACACTCTTGGCATTCTCTCAACCAGCTTCATGAGGTAGTCACCTGGAATGTATTTCAATTAACCTTGAAAAAAGTTAATTAGTGGAATTTATTTCATTCTTAATGCGTTTGAGCCAATCAGTTAAGTTGTGACAAGGTAGGGTTGGTATACAGAAGATAGCCCTATTTGGTAAAAGACCAAGTCCATATTATGGCAAGAACAGCTCAAATAAGCAAAGAGAAACGACAGTCCATCATGACTTTAAAGATATGAAGGTCAGTTAATAATTCACCAGTTCCGGAGGTCTACGTCACCGGCTTTCTAGGCGTCACTGACATGGATCATTACCACCAACCCCGGACTGTCTTGTCTCATTACCACACCTGGTTCCCATTCCCCCTGATTAGTATGTGTGTATATATGTGCCCTCTGTTCCCCATTGTCCTTGTCGATTATTGTCCCATGTCCGTTGGTCTCGTGAGTACCGTGTGTTGTGCTCTTGTTATTACGGGTCTCGTCCCGTGTATGTATTTAGAGGTTTACACCTCGCTCTTTTATTTGGGTTACAGCCCTGTGTTATATATATATATATACGTGTTTGGGTTACAGCCCTGTGTTATATATATATACGTGTTTGGGTTACAGCCCTGTGTTATATATATATACGTGTTTGGGTTACAGCCCTGTGTTATATATATATACGTGTTTGGGTTACAGCCCTGTGTTATATATATATATACGTGTTTGGGTTACAGCCCTGTGTTATATATATATATACGTGTTTGGGTTACAGCCCTGTGTTATATATATATATATACGTGTTTGGGTTACAGCCCTGTGTTATATATATATATATACGTGTTTGGGTTACAGCCCTGTGTTATATATATATATACGTGTTTGGGTTACAGCCCTGTGTTATATATATATATATATATATACGTGTTTGGGTTACAGCCCTGTGTTATATATATATACGTGTTTGGGTTACAGCCCTGTGTTATATATATATATATACGTGTTTGGGTTACAGCCCTGTGTTATATATATATACGTGTTTGGGTTACAGCCCTGTGTTATATATATATATACGTGTTTGGGTTACAGCCCTGTGTTATATATATATATATACGTGTTTGGGTTACAGCCCTGTGTTATATATATATACGTGTTTGGGTTACAGCCCTGTGTTATATATATATATACGTGTTTGGGTTACAGCCCTGTGTTATATATATATACGTGTTTGGGTTACAGCCCTGTGTTATATATATATATACGTGTTTGGGTTACAGCCCTGTGTTATATATATATACGTGTTTGGGTTACAGCCCTGTGTTATATATATATATATATACGTGTTTGGGTTACAGCCCTGTGTTATATATATATATATACGTGTTTGGGTTACAGCCCTGTGTTATATATATATATACACGTGTTTGGGTTACAGCCCTGTGTTATATATATATATACGTGTTTGGGTTACAGCCCTGTGTTATATATATATACGTGTTTGGGTTACAGCCCTGTGTTATATATATATACGTGTTTGGGTTACAGCCCTGTGTTATATATATATATACGTGTTTGGGTTACAGCCCTGTGTTATATATATATATACGTGTTTGGGTTACAGCCCTGTGTTATATATATATATACGTGTTTGGGTTACAGCCCTGTGTTATATATATATACGTGTTTGGGTTACAGCCCTGTGTTATATATATATATACGTGTTTGGGTTACAGCCCTGTGTTATATATATATATACGTGTTTGTGTTACAGCCCTGTGTTATATATATATATATATATGTGTTTGGGTTACATCCCTGTGTTATATATATATATATACGTGTTTGGGTTACAGCCCTGTGTTATATATATATACGTGTTTGGGTTACAGCCCTGTGTTATATATATATATACGTGTTTGGGTTACAGCCCTGTGTTATATATATATATATACGTGTTTGGGTTACAGCCCTGTGTTATATATATATACGTGTTTGGGTTACAGCCCTGTGTTATATATATATACGTGTTTGGGTTACAGCCCTGTGTTATATATAATTATAATAATAATTATATATATATATATATACGTGTTTGGGTTACAGCCCTGTGTTATATATATATATATACGTGTTTGGGTTACAGCCCTGTGTTATATATATATATATACGTGTTTGGGTTACAGCCCTGTGTTATATATATATATATACGTGTTTGGGTTACAGCCCTGTGTTATATATATATATACGTGTTTGGGTTACAGCCCTGTGTTATATATATATATACGTGTTTGGGTTACAGCCCTGTGTTATATATATATATATATATACGTGTTTGGGTTACAGCCCTGTGTTATATATATATATACGTGTTTGGGTTACAGCCCTGTGTTATATATATATATACGTGTTTGGGTTACAGCCCTGTGTTATATATATATATACGTGTTTGGGTTACAGCCCTGTGTTATATATATATATATACGTGTTTGGGTTACAGCCCTGTGTTATATATATATATATATACGTGTTTGGGTTACAGCCCTGTGTTATATATATATACGTGTTTGGGTTACAGCCCTGTGTTATATATATATATATACATATACGTGTTTGGGTTACAGCCCTGTGTTATATATATATACGTGTTTGGGTTACAGCCCTGTGTTATATATATATATATATATATATACGTGTTTGGGTTACAGCCCTGTGTTATATATATATATACGTGTTTGGGTTACAGCCCTGTGTTATATATATATATATACGTGTTTGGGTTACAGCCCTGTGTTATATATATATACGTGTTTGGGTTACAGCCCTGTGTTATATATATATACGTGTTTGGGTTACAGCCCTGTGTTATATATATATATACGTGTTTGGGTTACAGCCCTGTGTTATATATATATACGTGTTTGGGTTACAGCCCTGTGTTATATATATATATATATACGTGTTTGGGTTACAGCCCTGTGTTATATATATATATACGTGTTTGGGTTACAGCCCTGTGTTATATATATATATACGTGTTTGGGTTACAGCCCTGTGTTATATATATATATATACGTGTTTGGGTTACAGCCCTGTGTTATATATATATATACGTGTTTGGGTTACAGCCCTGTGTTATATATATATATACGTGTTTGGGTTACAGCCCTGTGTTATATATATATATACGTGTTTGGGTTACAGCCCTGTGTTATATATATATATACGTGTTTGGGTTACAGCCCTGTGTTATATATATATATACGTGTTTGGGTTACAGCCCTGTGTTATATATATATACGTGTTTGGGTTACAGCCCTGTGTTATATATATATACGTGTTTGGGTTACAGCCCTGTGTTATATATATATACGTGTTTGGGTTACAGCCCTGTGTTATATATATATATACGTGTTTGGGTTACAGCCCTGTGTTATATATATATATATACGTGTTTGGGTTACAGCCCTGTGTTATATATATATATACGTGTTTGGGTTACAGCCCTGTGTTATATATATATACGTGTTTGGGTTACAGCCCTGTGTTATATATATATATACGTGTTTGGGTTACAGCCCTGTGTTATATATATATACGTGTTTGGGTTACAGCCCTGTGTTATATATATATACGTGTTTGGGTTACAGCCCTGTGTTATATATATATACGTGTTTGGGTTACAGCCCTGTGTTATATATATATATACGTGTTTGGGTTACAGCCCTGTGTTATATATATATATACGTGTTTGGGTTACAGCCCTGTGTTATATATATATATATACGTGTTTGGGTTACAGCCCTGTGTTATATATATATATATACGTGTTTGGGTTACAGCCCTGTGTTATATATATATACGTGTTTGGGTTACAGCCCTGTGTTATATATATATACGTGTTTGGGTTACAGCCCTGTGTTATATATATATACGTGTTTGGGTTACAGCCCTGTGTTATATATATATATACGTGTTTGGGTTACAGCCCTGTGTTATATATATATATACGTGTTTGGGTTACAGCCCTGTGTTATATATATATATACGTGTTTGGGTTACAGCCCTGTGTTATATATATATATATACGTGTTTGGGTTACAGCCCTGTGTTATATATATATATACGTGTTTGGGTTACAGCCCTGTGTATATACGTGTTTGGGTTACAGCCCTGTGTTATATATATATATACGTGTTTGGGTTACAGCCCTGTGTTATATATATATACGTGTTTGGGTTACAGCCCTGTGTTATATATATATACGTGTTTGGGTTACAGCCCTGTGTTATATATATATATACGTGTTTGGGTTACAGCCCTGTGTTATATATATATACGTGTTTGGGTTACAGCCCTGTGTTATATATATATACGTGTTTGGGTTACAGCCCTGTGTTATATATATATACGTGTTTGGGTTACAGCCCTGTGTTATATATATATACGTGTTTGGGTTACAGCCCTGTGTTATATATATATACGTGTTTGGGTTACAGCCCTGTGTATTATATATATATATACGTGTTTGGGTTACAGCCCTGTGTTATATATATATATACGTGTTTGGGTTACAGCCCTGTGTTATATATATATATACGTGTTTGGGTTACAGCCCTGTGTTATATATATATATACGTGTTTGGGTTACAGCCCTGTGTTATATATATATATACGTGTTTGGGTTACAGCCCTGTGTTATATATATATACGTGTTTGGGTTACAGCCCTGTGTTATATATATATACGTGTTTGGGTTACAGCCCTGTGTTATATATATATATACGTGTTTGGGTTACAGCCCTGTGTTATATATATATACGTGTTTGGGTTACAGCCCTGTGTTATATATATATATATACGTGTTTGGGTTACAGCCCTGTGTTATATATATATACGTGTTTGGGTTACAGCCCTGTGTTATATATATATACGTGTTTGGGTTACAGCCCTGTGTTATATATATATACGTGTTTGGGTTACAGCCCTGTGTTATATATATATACGTGTTTGGGTTACAGCCCTGTGTTATATATATATACGTGTTTGGGTTACAGCCCTGTGTTATATATATATACGTGTTTGGGTTACAGCCCTGTGTTATATATATATATACGTGTTTGGGTTACAGCCCTGTGTTATATATATATACGTGTTTGGGTTACAGCCCTGTGTTATATATATATATACGTGTTTGGGTTACAGCCCTGTGTTATATATATATACGTGTTTGGGTTACAGCCCTGTGTTATATATATATACGTGTTTGGGTTACAGCCCTGTGTTATATATATATATACGTGTTTGGGTTACAGCCCTGTGTTATATATATATATACGTGTTTGGGTTACAGCCCTGTGTTATATATATATATATACGTGTTTGGGTTACAGCCCTGTGTTATATATATATATACGTGTTTGGGTTACAGCCCTGTGTTATATATATATATACGTGTTTGGGTTACAGCCCTGTGTTATATATATATACGTGTTTGGGTTACAGCCCTGTGTTATATATATATACGTGTTTGGGTTACAGCCCTGTGTTATATATATATATACGTGTTTGGGTTACAGCCCTGTGTTATATATATATACGTGTTTGGGTTACAGCCCTGTGTTATATATATATATATACGTGTTTGGGTTACAGCCCTGTGTTATATATATATATATATATACGTGTTTGGGTTACAGCCCTGTGTTATATATATATATATATACGTGTTTGGGTTACAGCCCTGTGTTATATATATATATATATACGTGTTTGGGTTACAGCCCTGTGTTATATATATATACGTGTTTGGGTTACAGCCCTGTGTTATATATATATATATATATATATGTGTGTTTGGGTTACAGCCCTGTGTTATATATATATACGTGTTTGGGTTACAGCCCTGTGTTATATATATATATACGTGTTTGGGTTACAGCCCTGTGTTATATATATATATATATACGTGTTTGGGTTACAGCCCTGTGTTATATATATATATATATACGTGTTTGGGTTACAGCCCTGTGTTATATATATATATACGTGTTTGGGTTACAGCCCTGTGTTATATATATATACGTGTTTGGGTTACAGCCCTGTGTTATATATATATACGTGTTTGGGTTACAGCCCTGTGTTATATATATATATATACGTGTTTGGGTTACAGCCCTGTGTTATATATATATATATACGTGTTTGGGTTACAGCCCTGTGTTATATATATATATATACGTGTTTGGGTTACAGCCCTGTGTTATATATATATACGTGTTTGGGTTACAGCCCTGTGCTATATATATATATACGTGTTTGGGTTACAGCCCTGTGTTATATATATATACGTGTTTGGGTTACAGCCCTGTGTTATATATATATACGTGTTTGGGTTACAGCCCTGTGTTATATATATATATATATACGTGTTTGGGTTACAGCCCTGTGCTATATATATATATACGTGTTTGGGTTACAGCCCTGTGTTATATATATATACGTGTTTGGGTTACAGCCCTGTGTTATATATATATATACGTGTTTGGGTTACAGCCCTGTGTTATATATATATATACGTGTTTGGGTTACAGCCCTGTGTTATATATATATATACGTGTTTGGGTTACAGCCCTGTGTTATATATATATATATATATACGTGTTTGGGTTACAGCCCTGTGTTATATATATATATACGTGTTTGGGTTACAGCCCTGTGTTATATATATATATATACGTGTTTGGGTTACAGCCCTGTGTTATATATATATATACGTGTTTGGGTTACAGCCCTGTGTTATATATATATATACGTGTTTGGGTTACAGCCCTGTGTTATATATATATACGTGTTTGGGTTACAGCCCTGTGTTATATATATATACGTGTTTGGGTTACAGCCCTGTGTTATATATATATATATACGTGTTTGGGTTACAGCCCTGTGTTATATATATATATACGTGTTTGGGTTACAGCCCTGTGTTATATATATATATACGTGTTTGGGTTACAGCCCTGTGTTATATATATATATACGTGTTTGGGTTACAGCCCTGTGTTATATATATATATATACGTGTTTGGGTTACAGCCCTGTGTTATATATATATATACGTGTTTGGGTTACAGCCCTGTGTTATATATATATATAAGTGTTTGGGTTACAGCCCTGTGTTATTTATATATATACGTGTTTGGGTTACAGCCCTGTGTTATATATATATATACGTGTTTGGGTTACAGCCCTGTGTTATATATATATACGTGTTTGGGTTACAGCCCTGTGTTATATATATATACGTGTTTGGGTTACAGCCCTGTGTTATATATATATACGTGTTTGGGTTACAGCCCTGTGTTATATATATATATACGTGTTTGGGTTACAGCCCTGTGTTATATATATATATATACGTGTTTGGGTTACAGCCCTGTGTTATATATATATATATACGTGTTTGGGTTACAGCCCTGTGTTATATATATATATACGTGTTTGGGTTACAGCCCTGTGTTATATATATATATATACGTGTTTGGGTTACAGCCCTGTGTTATATATATATACGTGTTTGGGTTACAGCCCTGTGTTATATATATATATATACGTGTTTGGGTTACAGCCCTGTGTTATATATATATACGTGTTTGGGTTACAGCCCTGTGTTATATATATATATACGTGTTTGGGTTACAGCCCTGTGTTATATATATATATACGTGTTTGGGTTACAGCCCTGTGTTATATATATATATACGTGTTTGGGTTACAGCCCTGTGTTATATATATATACGTGTTTGGGTTACAGCCCTGTGTTATATATATATATACGTGTTTGGGTTACAGCCCTGTGTTATATATATATATATATACGTGTTTGGGTTACAGCCCTGTGTTATATATATATATACGTGTTTGGGTTACAGCCCTGTGTTATATATATATATACGTGTTTGGGTTACAGCCATGTGTTATATATATATACGTGTTTGGGTTACAGCCCTGTGTTATATATATATACGTGTTTGGGTTACAGCCCTGTGTTATATATATATATACGTGTTTGGGTTACAGCCCTGTGTTATATATATATATATATACGTGTTTGGGTTACAGCCCTGTGTTATATATATATATATACGTGTTTGGGTTACAGCCCTGTGTTATATATATATATACGTGTTTGGGTTACAGCCCTGTGTTATATATATATATACGTGTTTGGGTTACAGCCCTGTGTTATATATATATACGTGTTTGGGTTACAGCCCTGTGTTATATATATATATATATATATACGTGTTTGGGTTACAGCCCTGTGTTATATATATATACGTGTTTGGGTTACAGCCCTGTGTTATATATATATATACGTGTTTGGGTTACAGCCCTGTGTTATATATATATATATACGTGTTTGGGTTACAGCCCTGTGTTATATATATATATACGTGTTTGGGTTACAGCCCTGTTTTATATATATATACGTGTTTGGGTTACAGCCATGTGTTATATATATATACGTGTTTGGGTTACAGCCCTGTGTTATATATATATATATACGTGTTTGGGTTACAGCCCTGTGTTATATATATATATATATACGTGTTTGGGTTACAGCCCTGTGTTATATATATATATATATACGTGTTTGGGTTACAGCCCTGTGTTATATATATACGTGTTTGGGTTACAGCCCTGTGTTATATATATATACGTGTTTGGGTTACAGCCCTGTGTTATATATATATATATATACGTGTTTGGGTTACAGCCCTGTGTTATATATATATACGTGTTTGTTTTGGGCTTCGTTCCCGTCGTTTGTTATGACGTAACTGGTGTTGGGGGGTGAAATAAAACCCCTAATATACGTATTCCTGTCTTCCTATCATTATACAGCGTGACACATTCTCTCAACCATCTTCACCTGGAATGCTTTTCCAACAGTCTTGAAGGAGTTCCCACATATGCTGAGCACTTGTTGTTGGCTGCTTTTCCTTCACTGTGCCGTCCGACTCATCCCAAACCATCTCAATTGGGTTGAGGTCGGGGGATTGTGGAGGCCAGGTCATCTGATGCAGCACTCCATCACTCTCCTTCTTGGTCAAATAGCCCTTACACAGCCTGGAGGTGTGTTGGGTCATTGTCCTGTTGAAAAACAAATTATAGTCCCACTAAGCCCAAACCAGATGGGATGGTGTATCGCTGCAGAATGCTGTGGTAGCCATGCTGGTTAAGTGTGCCTTGAATTCTAAATAAATCACAGACAGTGTCACCAGCAAAGCACCCCAACCCCATAACACCTCCTCCTCCATGCTTTACGGTGGGAACTACACATGCGGAGATCATCCATTCACCCACTCCGCGTCTCACAAAGACACAGCGGTTGGAACCAAAAATCTCCAATTTGGACTCCAGATCAAAGGACACATTTCCACCGGTCTAATGTCCATTGCTCGTGTTCTTGCCATAATATGGACTTCCTCTTTTACCAAATAGGGCTATTTTCTGTATTCCCCCCCCTACCTTGTCACAACACAACTGATTGGCTCAAATACACTTTTTTGGTTACTACATGATTCCATTTGTGTTATTTCATAGTTTTGATGTCTTCACTATTATTCTACAATGTAGAAAATAGTAAAAATAAAGAAAAACCCTTGAATGAGTAGGTGTGTTCAAACTTTTGACTGGTACTGTATATTGTTTCCTATTTAATCTGAATAATTTTTATGTTCCAACATTTTAAATGTAACTTTGCCTGTTCCTGATAATCCACTAGGTGGCGCTATCATGCCATCTTAAATGTATTTACAATACATTTTCTTCAACAACAAAATGTCTCTAACAGACCAAGAGGGAAGACAACTGTTTATCAAATGTTACACATTCACATAAACTGCATTTCACATGTCTTAGAAACCTCTTAGCAAACGCATAACGTTCATCTACGTCACAGAGAATGCGCTTGCAGTAAACATAGCTAAAAGTTGCAGCTAGCCAGCCATAGTTAACGTTATCAGTTCTGGCCAGTGATGATGGTTTCATCCCAATTAGCTACAGTGGCTTGCGAAAGTAATCACCCCCCCACCCCCTTTGGCATTCTTCCTATTTTGTTGCCTTACAACCTGGAATTAAAATGAAGTTTTTATGGGTTTGTATCATTTAATATACACAACATGCCTACCACTTTGAAGATGCAAAATATATTTTATTGTGAAACAAACAAAATAAAAAGATAACTTGAGCGTGCATAACTATTCACCCCCCCAAAGTCAATACTTTGTAGAGCCACCTTTTGCAGCAATTACAGCTGCAAGTCTCTTGGGGTATGTCTCTATAAGCTTGGCACATCTAGCCACTGGGATTGTTGCCCATTCTTCAAGAAAAAACTGCTCCAGCTCCTTCAAGTTGGATGGGTTTCGCTGGTGTACAGCAATCTTTAAGTCATACCACAGATTCTCAATTGGATTGAGGTCTGGGCTTTGACTAAGCCATTCCAAGACATTTAAATGTTTCCCCTTAAACCACTCAAGTGTTGCTTTAGCAGTATGCTTAGGGTCATTGTCCTGCTGGAAGGTGAACCTCCGTCCCAGTCTCAAATCTCTGGAAGACTGAAACAGGTTTCCCTCAAGAATTTCCCTGTATTTAGCGCCATCCATCAATCCTTCAATTCTGACCAGTTTCCCAGTCCCTGCCGATGAAAAACATCCCCACCGCATGATGCTGCCACCACCATGCTTCACTGTGGGGATGGTGTTCTCGGGGTGATGAGAGGTGTTGGGTTTGCGCCAGACATAGTGTTTTCCTTGATGGCCAAAAAGCTCAATTTTAGTTTCATCTGACCAGAGTACCTTCTTCCATATGTTTGGGGAATAATTTCCATATTTCGTCCTCCCACTCTTGAATACTCCGCGGATGTGGCACAGACTTGCCATTCAACTTTGAAAGGTTTTTCTTGGTATGATTCCACGACATTTTGAGCTAGGTAGTTAACGTTCGCAAAAACGCCTATGGCAAGAACGCCGCAAAGGAAGTCCTCCACAAACCAGAACGTTCCGACATTGTTTTGTATCCGTGTTATAGAAGATTGTGAATACTTATAGACCTGTATAACAGGCCAGCATGGGGCTCTCTCTCAGCATAGACCAGTCAGTACCACCTGTTATAAGGCCAGCATGGGGCTCTCTCTCAGCATAGACCAGTCAGTACCACCTGTTATAAGGCCAGCATGGGGCTCTCTCTCAGCATAGACCAGTCAGTACCACCTGTTATAAGGCCAGCATGGGGCTCTCTCTCAGCATAGACCAGTCAGTACCACCTGTTATAAGGCCAGCATGGGGCTCTCTCTCAGCATAGACCAGTCAGTAACACCTGTTATAAGGCCAGCATGGGGCTCTCTCTCAGCATAGACCAGTCAGTACCACCTGTTATAAGGCCAGCATGGGGCTCTCTCTCAGCATAGACCAGTCAGTACCACCTGTTATAAGGCCAGCATGGGGCTCTCTCTCAGCATAGACCAGTCAGTACCACCTGTTATAAGGCCAGCATGGGGCTCTCTCTCAGCATAGACCAGTCAGTAACACCTGTTATAAGGCCAGCATGGGGCTCTCTCTCAGCATAGACCAGTCAGTACCACCTGTTATAAGGCCAGCATGGGGCTCTCTCTCAGCATAGACCAGTCAGTACCACCTGTTATAAGGCCAGCATGGGGCTCTCTCTCAGCATAGACCAGTCAGTAACACCTGTTATAAGGCCAGCATGGGGCTCTCTCTCAGCATAGACCAGTCAGTCAGTACCACCTGTTATAAGGCCAGCATGGGGCTCTCTCTCAGCATAGACCAGTCAGTACCACCTGTTATAAGGCCAGCATGGGGCTCTCTCTCAGCATAGACCAGTCAGTCAGTACCACCTGTTATAAGGCCAGCATGGGGCTCTCTCTCAGCATAGACCAGTCAGTACCACCTGTTATAAGGCCAGCATGGGGCTCTCTCTCAGCATAGACCAGTCAGTACCACCTGTTATAACAGGCCAGCATGGGGCTCTCTCTCAGCATAGACCAGTCAGTACCACCTGTTATAAGGCCAGCATGGGGCTCTCTCTCAGCATAGACCAGTCAGTACCACCTGTTATAAGGCCAGCATGGGGCTCTCTCTCAGCATAGACCAGTCAGTCAGTACCACCTGTTATAAGGCCAGCATGGGGCTCTCTCTCAGCATAGACCAGTCAGTCAGTACCACCTGTTATAAGGCCAGCATGGGGCTCTCTCTCAGCATAGACCAGTCAGTACCACCTGTTATAAGGCCAGCATGGGGCTCTCTCTCAGCATAGACCAGTCAGTAACACCTGTTATAAGGCCAGCATGGGGCTCTCTCTCAGCATAGACCAGTCAGTAACACCTGTTATAAGGCCAGCATGGGGCTCTCTCTCAGCATAGACCAGTCAGTACCACCTGTTATAAGGCCAGCATGGGGCTCTCTCTCAGCATAGACCAGTCAGTAACACCTGTTATAAGGCCAGCATGGGGCTCTCTCTCAGCATAGACCAGTCAGTAACACCTGTTATAAGGCCAGCATGGGGCTCTCTCTCAGCATAGACCAGTCAGTCAGTACCACCTGTTATAAGGCCAGCATGGGGCTCTCTCTCAGCATAGACCAGTCAGTACCACCTGTTATAAGGCCAGCATGGGGCTCTCTCTCAGCATAGACCAGTCAGTACCACCTGTTATAAGGCCAGCATGGGGCTCTCTCTCAGCATAGACCAGTCAGTACCACCTGTTATAAGGCCAGCATGGGGCTCTCTCTCAGCATAGACCAGTCAGTACCACCTGTTATAAGGCCAGCATGGGGCTCTCTCTCAGCATAGACCAGTCAGTACCACCTGTTATAAGGCCAGCATGGGGCTCTCTCTCAGCATAGACCAGTCAGTACCACCTGTTATAAGGCCAGCATGGGGCTCTCTCTCAGCATAGACCAGTCAGTACCACCTGTTATAAGGCCAGCATGGGGCTCTCTCTCAGCATAGACCAGTCAGTACCACCTGTTATAAGGCCAGCATGGGGCTCTCTCTCAGCATAGACCAGTCAGTACCACCTGTTATAAGGCCAGCATGGGGCTCTCTCTCAGCATAGACCAGTCAGTACCACCTGTTATAAGGCCAGCATGGGGCTCTCTCTCAGCATAGACCAGTCAGTACCACCTGTTATAAGGCCAGCATGGGGCTCTCTCTCAGCATAGACCAGTCAGTACCACCTGTTATAAGGCCAGCATGGGGCTCTCTCTCAGCATAGACCAGTCAGTACCACCTGTTATAAGGCCAGCATGGGGCTCTCTCTCAGCATAGACCAGTCAGTACCACCTGTTATAAGGCCAGCATGGGGCTCTCTCTCAGCATAGACCAGTCAGTACCACCTGTTATAAGGCCAGCATGGGGCTCTCTCTCAGCATAGACCAGTCAGTACCACCTGTTATAAGGCCAGCATGGGGCTCTCTCTCAGCATAGACCAGTCAGTACCACCTGTTATAAGGCCAGCATGGGGCTCTCTCTCAGCATAGACCAGTCAGTACCACCTGTTATAAGGCCAGCATGGGGCTCTCTCTCAGCATAGACCAGTCAGTACCACCTGTTATAAGGCCAGCATGGGGCTCTCTCTCAGCATAGACCAGTCAGTACCACCTGTTATAAGGCCAGCATGGGGCTCTCTCTCAGCATAGACCAGTCAGTACCACCTGTTATAAGGCCAGCATGGGGCTCTCTCTCAGCATAGACCAGTCAGTACCACCTGTTATAAGGCCAGCATGGGGCTCTCTCTCAGCATAGACCAGTCAGTACCACCTGTTATAAGGCCAGCATGGGGCTCTCTCTCAGCATAGACCAGTCAGTACCACCTGTTATAAGGCCAGCATGGGGCTCTCTCTCAGCATAGACCAGTCAGTACCACCTGTTATAAGGCCAGCATGGGGCTCTCTCTCAGCATAGACCAGTCAGTACCACCTGTTATAAGGCCAGCATGGGGCTCTCTCTCAGCATAGACCAGTCAGTACCACCTGTTATAAGGCCAGCATGGGGCTCTCTCTCAGCATAGACCAGTCAGTACCACCTGTTATAAGGCCAGCATGGGGCTCTCTCTCAGCATAGACCAGTCAGTACCACCTGTTATAAGGCCAGCATGGGGCTCTCTCTCAGCATAGACCAGTCAGTACCACCTGTTATAAGGCCAGCATGGGGCTCTCTCTCAGCATAGACCAGTCAGTACCACCTGTTATAAGGCCAGCATGGGGCTCTCTCTCAGCATAGACCAGTCAGTACCACCTGTTATAAGGCCAGCATGGGGCTCTCTCTCAGCATAGACCAGTCAGTACCACCTGTTATAAGGCCAGCATGGGGCTCTCTCTCAGCATAGACCAGTCAGTACCACCTGTTATAAGGCCAGCATGGGGCTCTCTCTCAGCATAGACCAGTCAGTACCACCTGTTATAAGGCCAGCATGGGGCTCTCTCTCAGCATAGACCAGTCAGTACCACCTGTTATAAGGCCAGCATGGGGCTCTCTCTCAGCATAGACCAGTCAGTACCACCTGTTATAAGGCCAGCAT